>NW_019268542.1:1890760-1899943 GCF_002738365.1 Cucurbita moschata
TTCCAATAGGGGCTAGTACACATTCCTTGACGAACGAATACAATACATGGAGTCTTTCGAATTACCCTGATTGGAGTTCCAATAGGGGCTAGTACACATTCCTTGACGAACGAATACAATACATGGAGTCTTTCGTTCTTTGAGAGCGAGTGAATCGATTCTAATTTAGAGTAGGATTCCCGATTCCACTCCGAAAGAGATGTGACTTCCCATCCTGCTGGGCTTTATCCGTTCGCTGAGCACAACAGAATATAGAGGAATGTCAATCATTGAAAATTTGAATGAAAGAAAGATAGCCTTGCAGCAGCCGGAGACATTTGACTAAAACGAAAAATGAAAGACCGAAGGGCGTAAAGCCAAGTCTCGACTAAGACCTCGGATGGGATATTCTAAGGTTTAGTGATGGGATATTTTTTTCTAGGAGTACAAGTTGTTGATCTACCTGACTCCGCCCGATCCTTGAGGGGGGGTTGGGCAAAGCCTAATGATCCGTACCCTTTCTTGTGGAATCTGGAGAAGAAGCTTTTGAGGAATATAACTAACTCTTAAGAAGGCAGTGGCAATCTCTTTTTTGAATAAATAGCCGTAGGGCTCGCCGACTGACCTTTCTTTCTTTATCGGCCCTTCTATCCTATCTAGTATGAAAAAAATGGGTACACCCCAACTTAAACCAGGCTTTCCACTAAATAGAAAAAGAAGTCATACAGAAGAACTAATGGATCGAACTCATCCTTGGTTGAAAGATATCGGCCTTAGCATTGCGAAACGAATGTTCTATTTTGAGTTGAAACACCTTATTAATTCAACTAACTGTCCTTTTAAGCAAGAGTTGGTTTAGATCAATGAATGAGAAGGAAGAGAGTGAATAGGGCACAGGAAATTCAGTCATCCAGATTCGGAGCGGGAAGCAGGCATTCAGGCTGTGAGGCAATGAAATTGTTAGCTTTCATTCATTCAATCAGCTTGGTTCTTGGCTTTGCCATTTCCTCTCTCAAGCACTACTTGAAATGAAAGTGCAAGATCAAAGACTGATTTAAAACCTCGTTGTCGCCGAGTCAGTTCTTATCGCCGAATACGCAACAAGCTCATGCCTGAGTCATGGGACATTCCTTTCTTCAGTTGAAGCAAGTCATTTTGCTTTCTTTCCTTCTCTGTCGGCTGGCTAACTAGAAAAGCACGCATTCAGCTATGGTGGACTAGGACGACTCTTTTCATTGGTTTGGCATTGAGTAAGCGCGACACTTAGAAAAGAGAATCCCGGAAGACGAAGATTTCATTCTCATAATCTGATTTTATTCTCTCTTTAGAAAGAGTGACCTGTCTTCGATTCAAAAGCTGTAGCTTGTTCGGAAAAGAAAAGAAAGAGGTTGTAACCCACCCAATACTTGCTTACTGAGAGACCTTGTTCAAAGGATAAAAGGAAGAAGAGGTTGATCACCTCTTTAAAAGGAGATTCACTAGTAGACTCAGACATATACAAGGAAGAGTTGTACTCAGACTCTGACTCGGTTTCAGACTTGAACTCTGGTTCTGACGCTAGATACATGGGTCTGGACTCTTCCGCGAGGTACCAATTCTGGAGTGGAAGACCGAATCAACCTTATTGGCTCAATTTCCCATCTTCAAAGACAAACATTATCAAAGAGAGATGCATCCATGTTCTCTTCCCAATCCTTTTCCATCAGCTGGATCGGCTCACAGTCTTCTAGCTTGAGGCTGGTATCGAAGAAGATTTCAACCTCCAGCATTCATTCTCTTTTAAGTAGTAGGGGCAGGCTCTTTCGGTGTATTATACACAAAGAAAAAAAGAGAGGGGAAAAGCCAAGGCACTTGAGTTTGCCTATGCGTTCTAGTGGCTATCCAAGTTGGTTTCTTCATCAAACTTGTTGATTTGACATCCATGAAACTCTAGATTCAATCTTCATGAATTATAAGCCAATGCATACCGAGTTATGAGGAAAACTTATTTACCATTCAAATTTCAAAATATTTGAAGTTTACTTCTTTTATTCAACTTTCAAAATAAAGATTTTGTAATAGATTTGTAATTAATAACAGAAACTTAGAGTTATATAGTATGTATTAATAACAAAAAAAAAAAATTAAGTTACACTATGATTTGATGAGTTTGTAAAGAAATTTACCTTCTGTCATGACTTGAAATATACTATAAATTATATGGAATTAATATTAATATTCTTAAGAATATATGAATTTAATATTAATTTTTTTTAAAATAACATCTCTCAATGAATAAAAAATTTGAATAAAAGAACAATAATTTAGTTTATTACACAATTCAGTTTAAACTAGGTTCTCCGTCACGATCCATTGCTGGGCTATTCGATGCATTATCGTCTACAACAACTTTTTCATCATTATCGCTGGAATCACCTCCTCTACAACGTTCAATTGTATTACAACCTCTTCCATATGGATTTGCAGGAGTTTATTTACAAAGTTCAGGATGTTTTGGGCTACATCCAGGATTAAGGTTGCCTTTCAAAGGGTCGTAACCGATGTATTGTATTGCATTTGTTATCTCAATCATGTCAATGCTAACAAAGAGAACCACAATTAAAATAATCATGGTTCCCTTCGACATGATGATTATCGATAACAAAAACTAATATAAAAATAAATTTTGGAATGATTTGATTGGAGATATGGGAGATGTATTTATATATGCACAATTAGTTATTTTTAGTTTTTTATTTATATCCCCTCAAAATCTAACTCAACAAAAACACGTTTAAATTGTATGGTTAAACAAGTTTTTCGGTTCAACAAAATGACAACCTTATTTTATTTCTTCAATATCTAACACAAGAACTTATTTCTATTTTAGTAAATTCTTTTCTAAAAAAGAAACTCAAAATAAATGCGATCATCATCGAAAGAGTCTAAAGATACCATATTGAAATTAAAATGAGATTGATGTGAATAATTTTTTTTGATATCTATGTAGAGATCTATTGATACAATATTTTTTAAAACAATAAAATATAGTAAAAAAATTACAAGAGCCAATACATGACTCAAACCTATTTCAAATCTGATACTCATATTCTTGATTCTTTGATACTGTCTCACTGCTAAAAGTCATGTAAGTTTAGAAACAATAGCACGAGTATAAAAATTCTAATTAACACTCCAAAAAATATTAGATACAATAGCTTACTAAAAACGCTATCGCAGTCATTCTACAATGTTTTTCATACATCGTAACAATCCATGTTATAAAAAGTCTACTTTTTATAATGCGGGTTTTGGACGACCTATATATGACGGATCATTTATTCTTCGCCTGATTACTTGCGCGATTCTCTTGCGACATTTCTCTCTCTTCTATATGTCTTTTTCTATATATATTTTTAAGTCGAAAAAAACAGCATTCAAACATGCAACTTTTTTATTGGTTTAAGTGATACAACCGACTTACTTTAAGAGAATAAATTATTTTAAAAAAAACAAAAGTTAAAATAATCTTAACATGTTACGATTTAGAAAATTTGTATATAAAACAAAAATGATCATTCTATGAACCATCTAGGAAAGCAAATTTAGTATTCATACTCATTTTCAATATTTATTTAATTAATTTAAATTTAGTTTAGTTAAATTTAATTTTGATGAAGAAAATTAGCTAGTTTGTTTGAGAAGTTAAAGGGAAGACTTAAGATTTTCTGAACAGAGGAGGGGTGTTTTGGTATGTGGAGACGGTCTAATATTTTTTCAATTTCCACCATATATAATTGCTTTGAAACAACATCTAACTATTTATTGATTTTTTTTATATTTTATTTTAGTATATTTTTAGTTTTTAATTTATAAAAAGTATTGATAAAGAGCTAAGGAAAAGTCAATGGCCCACATCTAGTGTAGTGGTATCATAGTACCCTCCCGTGGTATTACTCGAGGCTTTATGACATAAATCCCAACATCATAGACTCTCTCACGGTACTAATCATGGTTCGATTCTCTGAATGTGCATTTTCTTAAGCTTTCTTGTAGATCAATTGTCTAATTTCTTAGATGCAATCAAGAGAAAATAGTAGTGAAGAGGCTTAGACTTATGGGCCTTATAGGGCTAGATTGACCAAGCCATAGAATTGGCTAACTTTATGGTCTAACTAAAACACACAGTACTTCCCACCTGGAAGTGCAATGTAGTGTAGTGGTATCATAGTGCCCTCCCACGGTACTGACCGAGGTTCTATTCCACAGATGTTCATTTTTCAAGCTTACTTCCCACTGACTACTTTATGAGTACTGACTGGGGTTCGATCTTGTAGGTCAATCTTCTAATAGTAGTGAAGTGATAGGGCTAGATTAACCATGCCAAACTTACTTTATGGTCCAACTAAAACATACATTACTTCCGATGTGCGCTATCGCATCTAGTGTGTAGTGGGTACCCTCCAATGGTACTGACTGGGGTTCGATTCCCCGGGTGTGTATTTTTCAAGCTTACTTGTAGGTCAATCGTCTAATGACTTAAGATGAAATAAAGAGATTAGAAATAAGTGGCTAAGTTAAGCCTCCTATAATAGTAGTGAAATGCACATTTTGTTGTTGTGAATGTATAAAAAGGAAATCATATTTAGTTTTAAATATACTTTAAGATTACCTGTTCAATCGAGCTCAATCTAAACTTCTACTCACAAATTTTTGTAACCTTGTATCGAACTATTAATGTGTAATTTATTACTAAAACTAAAAATATACCTACAAAATGTTTGTTCTACTAGTAATACATTTGATTAATTGTTTAACTAAAACAATGCCACCATTATCCAAACCAAAGAATTTGATTCAAAGCTATCTCCTAGCAAAGGAATCTGAAATTAGTCTTTGTTGTAAGATTCGGCTATATCAATATGAATAGCGTTCAACCACAACTATAAATATCGAACTTCAACTATTCATGAACAAAGTTTGTTGAAATTATCAATCAAAGGTGTTCCTAAATGAGGTGTGAAGAACTGTTTCTTCAAATCTAGTTCCAATTAAAAATGTCAATGAAGAAGAATTGCAAAAAGTCGGAAGGTTTGCAATGAAAGTGTATAACAAGAATGGTGAACGTCTCATTGACTTGCGTGTGGTGAATGGTTTGTCTTATACGATCAATGGAGGTAGAATAAGAATTTTTATTATTGTGATAGAAGCTATAAATGACGATTGTATTCCTTGGTCATATAATGCAAAGGTAGACTACTATGTGTTAAACCGTATGATGTCCCAACTCTTATCATTTTCTAATATATTTCTCAAATATATTTCTCAAACGCAAATTTAGTATTCATACTTATTTTCAATATTTATTTAATTAATTTAAATTTAGTTTAGCTAAATTTAATTTTGGTAAAAAAATTAGTTGGTTTGCCCGAGAGGTTAAGGGGGAAGACTTAAGATCTTCTGCACACAAGTGCGCATGGGTTTGAACCCCATGGCCAACAACTAAAGTGATTATAAATAAGTGGCTATAAGTGCACCTAGAAGGGACAATAGTGAAGAGACTTAGATTTATGGGCTAGATTATCCAAGACATAGAATTGTTAACTTTATGGTCAAACTAAACACAACTAAGGCGTGCTACATTGACCAAGCCAAACTTTATGGTCCAATTAAAAGAAATTAGTCGAAAGTGCACCTAGGAGAAGAGAACCCCTAAAGAGTGCACCTAGAAGAATCCTTAATCGGGCAGTAGTGAAGAGACTTAGATTTATGGGCTAGATTAACCAAGACATAGAATTGCTAACTTTATGGTACAACTAAAACACACACTACTTCTCACTTGGATGACACAACTAGTGTTGTGCTATCATAGTACCCTCCCACGGTGTTGATCGGTGATAAGTATCTTACTCTCTGTGCACCTAGATTGACCAAGCCATAGAATTGACTCACTTTATAGTCCAACTAAAAGACAGTACTTCCCTCCAGGATGTGCACATCTAGTGTAGTGGTATCACAGTACCCTCCACCTAGAAGAATCCCTAATCGGGCAGTAGTGAAGAGACTTAGATTTATGGGCTAGATTAACCAAGACATAGAATTGCTAACTTTATGGTACAACTAAAACACACACTACTTCTCACTTGGATGACACAACTAGTGTTGTGCTATCATAGTACCCTCCCACGGTGTTGATCGGTGATAAGTATCTTACTCCCTGTGCACCTAGATTGACCAAGCCATAGAATTGACTCACTTTATAGTCCAACTAAAAGACAGTACTTCCCTCCAGGATGTGCACATCTAGTGTAGTGGTATCACAGTACCCTCCACCTAGAAGAATCCCTAATCGGGCAGTAGTGAAGAGACTTAGATTTATGGGCTAGATTAACCAAGACATAGAATTGCTAACTTTATGGTACAACTAAAACACACACTACTTCTCACTTGGATGACACAACTAGTGTTGTGCTATCATAGTACCCTCCCACGGTATTGATCGGTGATAAGTATCTTACTCTCTGTGCACCTAGATTGACCAAGCCATAGAATTGGCTAACTTTATGGTCCAACTAAAAGACAGTACTTCCCTCCAGGATGTGCACATCTAGTGTAGTGGTATCATAGTACCCTCCCACGGTACTTGTAGGTATTTTAGTTATTAAATATTACATCACTGATATGATCTTATGTCCATATCAGATCATAGATATGATCTTAAGCTAAATTCTTTGTTTTGGCATGACATTCTGCTCTTTGTTAGGATTTTATTTTTATCTTCGGTTAAGCATTGTACTGACTATAAATATAGTCATTCTTCACATGATAAAGTACCGAATTTCCTTCCTTCTGCAAACTTATCTTCATTAAATTTATCATTTGGTATCAGAGTCTTGTCTCTTTCTTATCCTTCCTTCTGCAAACTTATCTTCATTAAATTTATCATTTGGTATCAGAGTCTTGTCTCTTTCTTATATTCATTAAATTTATCATTTGGTATCAGAGCCTTGACTCTTTCAGCCGCAGCTATAGATGACTACTGAAGGCATCTTTGTTCGACCAGCAATACCAAAATTTGTTGGTCACTACGATCATTGGAGTACGTTAATTCAGAACTTTCTTCGCTCCATAGAATATTGGCAAGTAGTTGACTCTAGGATTTCAACTGTAGCAGATGATGCTGAATACTCATATGAATAGATGGAGGTAGTAGATCAGAAATTTAAAGACTTTAGAGCTAAGAACTACCTTTTCCATGCCATCAATCGCTAAATTCTGGAGACTATTTTGGATAAAGAAACTTCGAAAGGAATTTAGGATTCAATGAAGAAAAATTCCAAGGAAATACAATGGTGAAATGAGCACAACTACAGGCTCTGCACAAGGACTTTGAGGCCCTTCATATGAAGGAAATACAATGGTGAAATGAGCACAACTACAGGCTCTGCACAAGGACTTTGAGGCCCTTCATATGAGGAAATACAATGGTGAAATGAGCACAACTACAGGCTCTGCACAAGGACTTTGAGGCCCTTCATATGAAGGAAGGTGAGACTGTTTCTGATTTCTTTTCTCATACTCTCACCATTGCCAACAAAATGCGTTTTCATGGTGAAAAGATGACTGATGTTAGCATTATTGAGAAAATCCTGCGCTCCATGACTTCAAAGTTTGATTACATGGCTTGCTGCAATAGAGAATCCAACGATTTAAACATCATGACAAATTAATGAATTGCAAAGACATAATGTGGAAGAGCAGACATTGAAGATCACTGTTGACAGCAATACAGGGAGAACAAATCATGGAGGTGGCACAATTCGAGGTAGAGGACGAGGACATGGGAGACCAGGTTTTAACAAAACTCATGTTGAGTGTTTTAATTTTTATGACCATTGCTTCTCCTGTCATATGTTGTCATATGTTAAAGAGATGATAGAACAAAAGGAGGACTCAACAGATTGTTTGTTTGAAATAGAAGCCTTCAGAATGTTCCAACTTTTCAAAAGAAATGTGGACAAAGAAACTGGGACAAATATTTTAGGTTTGAGAATTGATAGAGGTCGAGAGTTCACATCTACTGAGTTTATTGAGTTGTGCTCAAATCATGGAATACATCGACAATTCACTAAAACCTGCAGACCACAGCAAAACGAAGTGGCAGAAAGAGAAAACCACTCGGATGAGGAGGTTTATGTGGCACAACCTTCTGCTTATGTGATCAAGGGAGATTTGGAGGATAGAAAAAGTACATCAGACAGAGGATTAACAGAGATGTAGTTAGGTTTCACTGGCGGTGGACCTCCGGATTTGTAGAATCTAGACTCGAAGAAGAAGATGATGAATCATCTCCCTCAGGAGTTGGAGAAATAGCTTCTTGAAGATAACGACGACAATAATGGAAGTGATGCTGCGTCTGTGATTACGAGTTCGACTAGTGCTTGGTGTGAGACAATGTATAAGCTAATTAGTTTGACGGCGCCGCCGAATCAAAAGCCTCTGTTTCATCTTCTTCTTCTTCGTTATGTCATCCTATGTGGCTTCTCCGTCTTCCAATTCTTGAAAATAGTCTGTAATCGAGGTTGCGACGACCATTTCTATGGGGAAATTGGAGGTTGTGGTGAGATTCTTGCACCGGTTGTTAAGATTTCGAATGCGAGAGAGTTCTATGTAGAGATTAGCATAGTACATGGTTTTCGCTCTAAAATCGTGGATAAATCTAACGGAATTTTTGCCACCTATGGTGTAGATTTTCGGCAATGAACATTCGGCAGCAACTCAGTCGCTTTACTATGTTTCTGGTTGCTTTAAGCTTGCTTTCATGGCTACGAGTCTCGCAATTCTTGAGGCTATAAAGGAAGATGATCGAAAACTACACGGTGTGGATTTTAATATCAGGAAGGGAGGTCAGCATATGAATCTAATCCCCCTTCTCTTAGGTCATTAGGAAGAGAAGGTTGTCATGAAATTGACGGCGGTTGTGGCAGACAATGGTGGAGATGAGAGGTTAAAAAAGGTCGGCGAGTCACAGAGTCAGCTGGCAAAAGAATATGATGTTGGGTTCAAATTCAACATGGTGAAAATGGAACTAGCGGAGATGATGTGCGAGTCACTCGGGTGCGATGGAGATGAGTCACTAGTAGTGAATTTTGCTTTTAAGTTGTATCAGATGCTCGACTAGAGCATGTCAATAGAGAAAAGATCCGAGATGAGTGTGTGTCAGGT
>NW_019268542.1:1900031-1943817 GCF_002738365.1 Cucurbita moschata
AGTGCATCATCAGTCTAGGAAGGAATGTTGAAAAAGATTTAGTTGCTATTTTTATGTTTTAGTTTCTTAATATTAGATTACTGATACGATCTTATGCAGATCATAGATATGATCTTATGTCAGATTCTTTGTTTTGGTATGATATTCTAGTTTTCGTCAGAATTTTATTTTTATCTTTGGTTAAACATTGTACTGGCGATAAATATAGTCATTCTTCACTTAATAAATTACTAAGTTTCCTTCCTTCTGCAAACTTATCTTCATTAAATTTATCACTGCTATCCTAAGCAATTTAACTAGGTGTGTATTTACTGTTCTACACACGGTCACCACATGTGAGTATGGACCCACCAGTCGGTTCGCACGCCTCTTGGGCCTCTTTCTTGTCGGGTGAGCATTCCTTAGGTGTTGTTAATGTCGGACACCCGTTAGGAATAGCAACCATTGTATCATTATAATAAATATAATGATTGTTTCCTTGCCTCGTAGTGTACGCGTCTGTACCATCATAAAAGAAGAAGGGGTATCCATGGCTTTATATTATATCTGTGGCTTTCATTACATGTATAACAACTCCTCTAACATTTTTCTTTATATTATATCATTTTATCATAATTTCTCATGCATTTATCGAAGTTATGCATTATCATGTCTTCAAACATATCATAAACTATCATGTCTTCTAACATATCATATCATATTATGTACATATTATATCACATCATATATCATAACATTCAAAATTCACATCACGAGCATGTCGTCAAGAATATAATATCTTAACACATCATATTGTAAACATATCATTTGATCACATATAACATAACATTCACATATCATATCGTACACATCATTTCATTATCATCCAAATATATGAGTATACGACACATGCGAAGCCACGACCACATGTCATCATAAAACATACAATTTATAACCAAATCAATAGAAGTGTCACCTACTTGGTTGGCCTTAACCGACATTTCCCTAATATTCAAGTACGTTTGCTTTTCGTCCCTTGAAATTTCTCCAAGTATTGTCGGTTGTCATTTTCTATTATAATGTTATCTTGTTTCGTTAGTAACTAAAATTCCTTAACTCAATTTAACTTGAATCGTGAAATTGAACCTCATATTTACCTTAATTTTCTTAAACAAGATCAATTTTATCTTGAAAATGGTCGGAACGATGAAAATTGAGCAAAATTTCCTCTATCGAGCTGAGGGACTGATTTCTTAGTTGCAGAGCCAAGTAAAAGCCAAGCGAGCTAACTGAGCCGCGTAAACGGGAGTTTCTTGCTACAAGCGCCACATGTGGCACAATGAGGCGTTGATTACGGGTTGCTTGCTACAGGCGTGTTGGTTACAAGTTGCAGATTTGGGCTGGCTTGCAGGTTGCAGATTTTGGTTATTTTGTGTAGTGGATCTTGGCTTGCAGGTTGGTCGCGGTTGTAGATCTATTCACTTAGCCACAAGGTAAGTGTATGACACTAACACCTCCATACATAGAGAACTATGTGATTATTTTGAGGTAAGGTAAGTGTATGACACTTACACCTTAATATGCATTATTGAGTTTGACCAAATGAAAAGGTAAGTGTATATATAAAATTATGTGATTATTTTATTGTGATCTATGCTATTTTAATAGTTAAGAGACACTAACACCTCCATAAAGAGAGAGAGGAGGCTTAGTGTAAGCAGGGAGAGCAGTCTAATGCTTATTGAACTCCTTGAGGACATCTTCAAATAATGATAGTTGGGACATTATAGGATTAAACACATAGTACTCCACCTTTGCAATATATGACCAAGGAATACCATCTTCATTTATAGCTTCTATCACAATAATAAAAATTCTTATTCTACCTCCATTAATCGTATAAGACAGGCCATTCACCACACGCAAGTAAATGAGACGTTCACCATTCTTGTTATACACTTTGTGAATGTTTGCTGAATCACCACACCTAAATGGGGGTGAGAGTTCTCTTATTTATAATCATTTTCAGGATACAGGAATATGGTAAATTACAAATATTATGGAAATAGTAATAAAAGGAAAGAATAATAAATGAATGCAATATATTTGCCTTTAATAAGAGGGCAAATATGGTAACCCGTAATGTAAGGCAAATATCTAGATATTTGCCTTATAGTGAACGGTCAACTATCCTTAACACCCCCCCGCAAGCTGAGCGTCGGATTTGAACGAACGTAAAGCTTGGATCTGAAAAATTCAAAGAGCGGTCGAGAAATACTCTTTGTGTAGATGTCAGCAACTTGGAGATGAGAGGGTACATATTGTGTGCGAAGTTTGCCAGCGATAACAAGTTCTCGAAGGAAATGATAATCTAGTTCAACATGTTTGGCCCGCTTGTGAGAAACGGGATTAGAGCTCAAAAAAATAGCACTTTTGTTGTCACATAAGAGTAAGGGCTGCTTTGAAATAGGGACCTTGAGGTCATGCAAAAGATGCGTAACCCAAAGAAGTTCAGCAGCGATTGTGGCAAGAGCACGATACTTAGATTCACAGCTGGAGCGTGAGACAGTAGGTTGCTTTTTGGCACTCCAAGAAATCAGATTGTTACCAAGATAAATAGAATAGCCGGATGTAGAACGACGAGTATCGGGACAACCAGCCCAGTCAGCATCCGAATAAGCGACTAGCGTACTAGGAACAGTGGATGGACGAAAGGTAAGACCAAAGTGGAGTGTTCCTTTGACATAGCGAAGAATACGTTTGACAGCAAGAAAGTGATCTGCAGTAGGGGCATGCAAGAATTGACTGACAGAATTGACAGCATAGGCAATATCTGGACGTGTAATAGTCAAGTACTGAAGGGTGCCAACAAGAGATCTGCAGAGAGTAGGATCAGAGAAAGGAGAACCATCAACAGTTAGGTGTTGAGAAACAACCATGGAAGTGTGAACTGGTTTGCTATCGAGCAACTGAGCACGAGTGAGAATATCTCGAGCATATTTTAACTGACTAATAAAGAGACCATCAGGAGTGGGTGAAGCTTCAAGACCAAGAAAGTAACTGAGAGAACCCAAATCTTTGGTAGCAAACTCAGAATGAAGCTTGCGAGTAAAGCTGTCAATAAGAGATGAGTTGTTGCCGGTAACAATAATGTCATCAACATAAAGAAGCAAATAGATAATGTTAGATTGCTGATGAAAGACAAAAAGGGACGTGTCAGCGCGACTGCAAGAAAACCCAAGTGTGAGAAGAAATGAGCTAAAACGCTGAAACCAAGCACGAGGAGCTTGCTTTAAACCATAGAGGGCTTTCTTTAATGGACAAACATGAGTGGGAAATCGAGGATCAATATACCCAGGAGGTTGTTCCATATGAACACGTTCAATAAGAGTTCCATTGAGAAAAGCATTCTTGACATCAAGTTGTCGAAGAGGCCATTTATTTGTGACTACAATAGAAAGCACAACACGGACAGTGATAGCTTTGACAACCGGACTGAAAGTGTCAGTGTAGTCAAGACCAGGAACCTGAGTATAACCTTTGGCAACAAGATGAGCCTTGAAACGCTCGACAGATCCATCAGGCAAATATTTAATACGAAACGCCCATTTAGAGCCCACGATGTTGGTGTTGGCAGGGCGAGGAACCAAAGTCCAAGTATCATTTTGTTGTAATGCTCGAATTTCTTCATCCATGGCAGCCACCCAAGCAGGATTCTTAGCCGCAGATTTGAATCCTTTTGGCTCAGTGGATGCAAGAAGAGCATAAAGAAGTCCAGATGAGCCCAAAATACCAAGATTTGCTGGATGACGAGTCTTGAATATACCAGCTTTAGCTCGTGTGATCATAGGATGAGTGCCCAAAGAAGAGAAATCAACAGGAGGTTCAATAGAGGTCGAATAGAAGTCGAGGGTGGCAAAGTGGAACCTGCAAGAGAAGTATCAACCTGCACAGACTCATCTACAAGGTCAGAACAAATATCACACGGGGATGAACTGGATCGAGGAGTTTGCGGTGATGAAGTGGTAGGGGGGGATGAATCAATATGATGAAAATGTGGTTCTAAGAAATTTGAAATAGGAATAGAGGAAAGAGGTTGGGTCTGGGAGCTAGGGATAGCAGGAAAATGGGTTTCATCAAATTGAGCATGACAGGTGATATATAGCTTAGTGGTGGTCGGATCAAGACAGCGAAACCCTTTATGAGCAGGACTATAACCCAAAAAAATACAAGGAATGCTGTGGGGAGAAAGCTTGTTAGGCATATAATCACGCAAATAAGGATAAACACGACAACCAAAGGGATGAAAATTGTCATAATGTGGAGTGTAGCCATAAAGGAGTTCAAAGGGTGACTTACCTCCAAGAAGTGGAGTAGGCAACCGGTTGATAATATAAGCTGCAGTGCTGAAGGCGTCAACCCAAAAACGAGAAGAAAGATGAGAGTGAAAGAGAAGGGCCAAGCCAGTCTCAGTCACATGACGATGTTTTCTCTCAGCACGACCATTTTGAGCAGGTGTATATGGACAAGAGAGTTGATGGTGGATGCCAGAATTACGTAAATGAGTTTTGAAACAAGTACTAGTAAATTCGGTACCACCATCACTTTGAAATACCTTGATACGAGAAGAATATTGATTTTCCACAAATTTTTGAAATTGAAGAAAAATATCAAAAAAATCAGATTTAAATTTTAAAGGGTAAAACCAAGTGAATCGAGAATAATCATCAATAAAAATAACATAATAAAGGAAACCCAAATTTGATTTGACGGGAGAAGGACCCCAAAGATCACAATGAATAAGATCTAACACATGAGACGACCTACGTTCATTGCGGGAATAAGGCAATCGATGGCTTTTCGCAAGCTGACAGGTATTACATAATGATGGAGAAGGCAATAAAGACGTAAGAGAAAGATGACCTTTTCTATTTAAAAAAGAAATAACAGAATGATTCACATGACCTAGACGAGCATGCCATAAATCATATGAAGCACGTAAAGATTTGTTTCTAAGGATTGAAATAAAAGCAGAGTTGCCGCGCTCCAGCACATATAGCCCTCCATCTCTTTTACCAGTTGCCACCACCCTTCCTGTTTGACGATTCTGGATAGTAATAAGATTATTAGTAAATGTAACGGAGAGAGGAAAATCAGACGTTAATTTACTTATGGAAAGAAGATTTTTAGTGAGGTGAGGGACAACCAAGACATCTAACAAGTGAATATTTGGAACAGGAGAAAGAGTACCGGTGTGGGTAATGGGTAGGGATGCACCGTTTCCTACAATCACAGAGTCCTTACCCGTGTAATTTTTAGACTGATCCAAAATAGATGGGTCGGCAGTCATATGGGCTGAAGCTCCAGTGTCCAGAAACCAATCAGCAGTATCGGGTCCAGCAATAGAACATGACGTGTTAAAGGCTTCAGCAAGGTGAGCATGAGAAGAATCAGGTCGAACATACCGTTGGTTGCAGCGGTCAGCATAATGGCCCTCTTTGCGGCATATTTGGCAGTGAGGTGGTCGACGACCTTGACTTGAGTGGGTTCGTCCTCGATTAGAAGAGTTGTTTTTGTGAGAATAAGAACGACCTCGCTGGTTGGTAAAGGAAGCAGGGTGGCTTCCATGGGTGCGACCAAGATTAGTGACTGTGAATGCTGTAGGAGTGGAGTTAGAGGACTCAAGGGAGAGCTGAAATAGCTCAAAACTTTCAGCTTTAGAGACTAAATCTGCAAAACAGGGAATAGAGGTAAGAGCCATCTGAGCAGTAGAAAAAGCTGAAAATTCGGTGCCGAGTCCACGAAGGAACCAGTGCACTTTATCAATGTCCTCGACCGGTCTGCCAATGGCATGAAGTTGGTCACAAATTTTTTTGAAGGCACGGGCATACTCAGCAACAGGTTTGGTGCCACGTTTCATCAACTGCAAGTCATCCTTGAGTCTCAGTTCATGAGCTTTCGACTGATGGCTGAACGTAGTTTCCAACGCAAGCCAAACATCACGTGCAGTAGGAAGACCAACGACAACAGCCATGGCTTCCTCAGTGAGAGAGGAGAGCAGGAGACAGAGAAGTCGTTGATCGGCTGCTCTCCATGCCAAATATTTGGGGTTGAGTGTTGAAGAGGTTTCTGGTTCAAAGCGAGGTGGTGAAACCATAGTTCCATCGACATAGCCCAGCATGTCTTGACTCTCAAGGAGAGGGAGAAGTTGGCTTTTCCAAAGAAGATAATTGGAGGAAGAAAGTTTGATGGTGATCATATGGATTAGAGTATTGAAAGGAAGAAGATGATAAGAAGATTCGGAAGCCATAGAGAAGAAAAGATCAGGGTTTTTAAACCGAAAGGGCTCTGATACCATGTGAATGTTTGCTGAATCACCACACCTAAATGGGGGTGAGAGTTCTCTTATTTATAATCATTTTCAGGATACAGAAATATGGTAAATTACAAATATTATGGAAATAGTAATAAAAGGAAAGAATAATAAATGAATGCAATATATTTGCCTTTAATAAGAGGGCAAATATGGTAACCCGTAATGTAAGGCAAATATCTAGATATTTGCCTTATAGTGAACGGTCAACTATCCTTTCTTGTTCACACTCATGGTTGTTTCTCAACACCTGATTGCTTGGTTCTTCATTCTCCATTTACCTTCTCTCTCTTGTTTCATTCCCATTCCATTTTTTAATTGCAATTTCTATATCTTCCAATGTTTGATTTGCCCAAATTCTTATAGAAAATTTTCATTCTCTCTCTCCTTTCTTGTTCTATTTCGAGATTTTCCAAGGCCTTTCAAATGACCCTCTCTCTTATCCTTCTTCCTTTGGGTTTTTCTCTCTACTTCATGGGTTAATCGTCATGTCAACATTACTCTTGCTCGATGAACCCTCTACAGTTTTCGATGACCAAAAGAATATTATGATGCCCAGTCAGGCGTCTTCTCCAAACAGGTTACTAACATCTTCACAAAAAGTGTTTTTCCACCTCTCTTTGAATTTTTCAGATCCAAGTTTCACGTTCATTCAAATCCGACACTCAGCTTGCAAGATTTTAAGAATATTTAGTTATGAATTATGGTTTGCCATATATATCATATTTGACCATTTATTACACACAAATATGATTGAGGAGATTTAGCCTTCTATTACGGTTTATCATAAGTACCATATTTGATTCTTTATTGTAGTCAAATATCTAGATATTTGCCTGACCACTTACCATAAGTATTATATTTGCCTTTTATTATAGACAAATATATTGTATCCTTTTCAATTTATTTGATTATCTAAATGATTATAAAGAGAAAACTTTCACCACCATTTAGGGATGGGGTTTTAACAAATATTCTCAGATGGAACCAATTTCCGAAACATGTTCGAGCAATTAAGTAACTATTTGAATATTTTTTGAAGAAATACTTGTAGGAATAAACTAGGACTTCGAAGAAAAATGACTATAAGATTATCATATGACTGATTTAGCCTAAGAATATAAGACTAAACCGAGTAAAATGGAAAATTGATCGATTTAGCTAGTATCCACGTTTAAGGCCTTCTGCGACTCTGATTTTGAATCTAATTGCTCTGATTGAAGTTGAGACTCGTGGCAAAGTATAAATGACTCTATCATGTAGATATCAATGTTATTCGAAGAATTTTCCAAATTTTATTTTTTTGGAGAGCATGTTCACGTGGTTGAATTATCGTGTATGCTCNACAGAGATATAGCAATCAAGGCTATAAGTCTAAGCCTTCTTCACTATTATTACAGAGTAAGTCACTCCTTAGGGGTTCTTCTCCGGGGGTTCGTGGAAGAGTACTATGGTTATGTGTTCTATCTAAGCCGTAGAGATAGCTAATTCATCATTGGGTAATCTAACCCTATTAGTTTAATTGAACCTCATCCCTCCTACTCAAATTGTGTAATTCACCCCTCAAAGTTAGTTGGGGTTCTAGGTGCACTTAGTTAATTGATATCTAATCTTGAAACTCTAACCATAAATTATGAGCATACAAAATAATTAAACCGCGTGAACATGCCCTCCAAAAAATAAAATTTGGAAAATTCTTCTAATAAAATTCATATCTACGTGATAGAGTAATTTATAGTTTGCCAAGAGTCTCAACTTCAATTAGAGCAACGAGATTCAAAATCAGAGTCGAGGAATCCTTAAACGTGAGTATTAGCTAAATCAATCAACTTTCCATATTTCTAAGTTTAGTCTTAAACTTTTGGACTAAATCAGTCATATGATTATCTTATAGTGATTCGAATTTCAAAATATTTGTAGTCTCTTGAAACTTATTTCCCATTCCAATTTCAAAATATTCGAATGGTAAATAAGTTGTCCTCCTCAATGGATAACTCTGTGTACATTGGCTTATAATTCATGAAGATTGAATCTAGAGTTTCATGGATGTCAAATCAACAACTTTGATAAAGAAACCAGCTTGGATAGCCACTAGAACACGTAGGCAACCTCAAGTGTCTTGGCTCGACCCCTCTTTTTTTCTTTGTATAAAGAAACTTGCATTCTTTGTTTATGACATCTTCTTTCTCTATTGTTCATCTCTCCATAGTCACCATGGAACACTCTCTCTCTCTTGCCATTTTCTCACAATAGAGCATGGACTTAATTCTAAAGTCTCTACCCATAGTTGTTTCTCAACACCTCATTGCTTGATTCTTCATTCTCCATTTCCATTCTCTCTCTCTTGTTTCATTCTCATTCCATTTTTTAATTGCAATTTCTATATCTTCCAATGTTTGATTTGCCCAAATTCTAATGGAAATTTTTCATTCTCTCTCTCCTTTCTTGTTCTATTTCGAGATTTTCCAAGGCCTTTCAAATGACCCTCTCTCTCTTATCCTTCTTCCTTTGGGTTTTTCTCTCTACTTCATGCCAATCATATTCTGTCATGTCAACATTATTCTTGCTCGATGAGCCCTCTACAGTTTTCGATGACCAAAAAAATACTATGATGCCCTAATTTAACAAAATAATATAGTACGTGAAGTTGTAACACTCAAATATTTAAGTAGAGTCATTGCCTTAATTTCGAAGCTCTGCCTTTCATCTCTGTAGTCCACACCTCAGGGTTGTTTCTTAACATGTGATTGCTAAGGGTTCTTCATTCTCCCTTTCCATTCTCTCTCTCGTTTTCATTCCATTTGCTAAAGGTTCTTCATTCTCCCTTTCCATACTCTCTCTCTCTCTCGTTTTCATTCCCATTCCATTTTTAATTGTAATTTTTGTATCTTCCAAGGTTTGATTTAGGGTAATTCTTTTGTTTTGTTTTTTTTTTTTTCTTCAGCATGATCAAGACCCTTCAAATGACCCTCCCTCTCAAATCTCCTTCTTCCTTTCGTGTGGGTCTTTCTCTCCTAATTCGTGGGTTAGTCATATTCTCGTCAGAACCAAGGAAACATCACTGCTGCCCGATGAACCCTCTGCAATTTTCTAAGGCCAAGAAAACATTATGCTGCTCAACTAGACATCTCTTCCAAACCAGATTACTAACATCTTCATAAAATGTGTTTTTCGACCTCTTTTTTAATTTTTGAGATCCAAGCTTCACATTTATTCAAGTCCAACGCTTGGCTTGCTGGGGTGTTAAGGATATTTAGTTATGGATTATGGTTTATCAAATGTATGCATTTCGATTAGGGTCGTATTCTATGGTTACGATTCTACCATATATGTCTTTTTCATTCCGTCGAAAATCGATTTTATGGTATAGACGCTTATGACCTCCCCTGGAAAAAAGGACTCAATTATGTAATGATGAAACTGAAAACGACTATTTACCAAAAACATATGATCCTTTAATATATGATTGACGACATTTAGCCTTCTATTACGGTTTACTAGAGGTACCATATTTGTTCATTTATTATAGTCAAATATCTAGATATTTGCCTTCGCTTGCAATAAGTACCATATTTTCCTAAACGCAAATATATTGTATCCATTTATTGCTCATTACATTTATTGTTTATTCCATATCTTTTGTAATTTATTTGATTATTTCAATGATCATGAATAGAGAACTTTCACTACCATTTAGGTGTGGTAGTTTTAGCAAATATTCTCACATGTAACCAAGTTTCCAAACACGTATGAGCAATTAAGTAACTATTTGAATATTTTTTGAAGAAATACTTGTAGGAATAAACTAGGACTTCGTAAGATAATCAGGAAAAATGAAAAGTTGATTGATTTAGCTAGTATCCATGTTTAAGGTCTCCTCCACTCTAATTGAAGTTGAGACTCTTGGCAGAGTATAAACGACTCAATCACGTAGATATGAATGTTATTAGAAGAATTTTTCAAATTTTATTTTTTGGAGGACATGTTCACATGGTTGAATTATTCTGTATGCTCATAATTTATTGTTAGAGTTTCAAGATTAGAAATCAATTAACTACGTGCACCTAGAACCCCAACTAACTTTGAGGGGGTGAATTACACAATTTGAGTAGGAGGATGAGGTTCAATTAAACTAATAGGGTTAGATTACCCAATGATGAAATTAGCTATCTCTTCGGGCTCAAATAGAACACAACCATGATAAGGTTGAATAAGATATAAGATATTATGAGAGTTCTACAAGTAGATTTCAAATAAGAGCATTTTTATATATATAGTTTCTTTTTTATTCAAATGAGAGGGAGGTTACGGAGACTCGTTTCTGTGTTATTTTTTGAAGTTATGGTTGAGTTTCAAGATTTATTATTGACATAAACTTGGAGATCCATACATGCTGTACGAGTTTTCTCTACCTCTACAACGTTGAGGTTAGAATTGTCAAAAGTTGAAAGCAACGTTCAAGCTTGTGGTTAACAGCCACATACTCTTTCTAGTTGAGTTATTTCAACCTTCGATTGTTAAAAAAAAAATTAATGTAATGCATGCTAATAACTTACAAAAAGAATAATGACGTTTTTCCAAATAAATCTTGCTAGACACATACAACTATTAATTACATAGATGTTAGGTAGCTAAACCTAAATTACCTTGTTTCTATAATTACAAGAGTGATCTAGATGTTGGTTTTTTCTAAAGGATGTAGCTCCCAAACATGTCTGGATGTAAACATATCTGACACGGCTTTATACCAGACTCACCCTAAAATGAAGGGGTTGTACTTGATTGTGTGTCTAAGTAGAGGTCCTACAAAATTAGGCATAAATCTAGCAAATCTACCTTAAGTAACTTGGTTAGCTAGCAGGTAATGATTTCATTTTATTTTCATATCTATAAATTGATTGCTGTATTTGGAAAATAAAGCCCCACCATTTAGGCTTAAAATGATTGTGAACAGTTGGAAAATAGAGCAAAGTCATAAATACACTAGTTTGAGAGAAAGAAGAAACACGAGTTTCAAAGACGAGTTCGAAGAGGGCCAGGTAGGGCCCAAGGCTATAACTTTTGAAGTTAGGATTTTGATATGATTTTTAACATGCTACTTGGTAGTTAAGTTCGTTTATATGAAAGATGAAAGCTCACCAAATTTGGTGTCAATCGGATAATCAACGGACGCTGCACGGAGACGTATNAATTATCGTGTATGCTCATAATTTATTTGTTAGATTTTATACTATGACCTAGAATAATATTTGCATGTTTAGTGAGCCTTAGCCCTTGGCTTACTATATATTTTTATCTTTGAACCAATGTAGTCGATTATGATCATATGGGTTGGCTAGTACTATGTATGGACAATTGATTTCAACATTTGATTATGAATTTATCTTGACAAAAGAGGGTCTACTAAGTATAGAGAAATACGACATAACCTATTTAGAGTCAGTGGTATATTAGAGGGTGCTACTAAGGTAGTTTCAATTGTGTTTAGAAGTAGAGATGTACGCAACCTATTAAGGAGGCCGAGAGACCATATTAGAGGCTGCAAAGAGGGAGATTTTATCCATACCTATTAGATCCTCCCTATTGCCCAACTAAAGAGATTAGAGATCAATTAACTAAGTGCATGTATAACCCCAACTAATTTTGAGTGGGTGAATTACATATTTTGAGTAGTAGGGATGAGGTTCCATTAAAGTAATAGGGTTAGATTACCAAGGGATGAAATAAGCTATCTCTATGGGCTCGGATAGAACACATCACTTTGATAAGGTTGAATAAGATATAAGATTTGATGAGATTTCTACAATTAGGTTTCAAATAAGAGCATTTTTGTACGTATAGCTTCTTTGTGATTCAAATGAGAGCGAGGCTAAGTAGATTCATTGTTGTGTGTTATTTTTCGAGGTTATGGTTGAGTTTCAAGATTTATTATTGACATGGACATGTAGATTATTTTAACTTTTGTTTTTTTGAAAATAATTTATGCACTTAAACTAAGTCGGTTGTAACGGTTAAAACCTACGAAAAGTTACATGTTTGAATGCTGATTTTTTTTTTGACTTAATTCAAACAAACATTAAAATTACTAACACGTTCGTGGGCCATTGCTCTAGATGCACTCCATTAATTTTGATAGAATTTATAATTATTTAATGAATAAATTTTAAATATAGGTAGCTAAATACAGTTATAGTTCAAAAAAAAATGGTATTAACTTAAAAATAATTCTCTTTTTATTATTTATTTTTTTTCTCATGTATTTAATTTAGAAGGCATTCTAAATAAACCATAATTTGTTAGGAGTTAGAGTATTGAGACAAGAATTTTCAAGAAGGGTGCAACCATTGAGTCGACTGGAGTAGAAGTAGAAGTATAGACCGAAGGACAATGAAGGGTCATGGTAAGAATGATTATTTTAGAAAAGCCGACATGATTAGTTATTAAGTGATCATTTCGAAGATACGACCGATGCCTTATATGGTTTAGAGTTGTCGGCCTTCAACATCATAAGAGGAAGTTGGAAAGCACATATTGTTGAGATCTGAATTGGTTTCAAACCTAAATGAGAAGGTGTGAAGGATTATAACAAAATAATATAGTACATGAAGTTGTAACACTCAAATATTTAGGTAGAGCCTTAATTTCAAAGCTCTGCCTTTCATCTCTGTAGTCACACCTTAACATGTGATTGCTAAGGGTTCTTCATTCTCCCTTTCCATACTCTCTCTCTCGTTTTCATTCCATTTGCTAAGGGTTCTTCATTCTCCCTTTCCATACTCTCTCTCTCTCGTTTTCATTCCCATTCCATTTTTAATTGTAATTTTTGTAACACGTCCCTCAGGGTTGTTTCTTAACATGTGATTTAGGGTAATTCTTTTGTTTTTTTTTTTTTTTTTTTCTTCAGCATGATCAAGACCCTTCAAATGACCCTCCCTCTCAAATCTCCTTCTTCCTTTCGTGTGGGTCTTTCTCTCCTAATTCGTGGGTTAGTCATATTCTCGTCAGAACCAAGGAAACATCACTGCTGCCCGATGAACCCTCTGCAATTTTCTAAGGCCAAGAAAACATTATGCTGCTCAACTAGACATCTCTTCCAAACCAGATTACTAACATCTTCATAAAATGTGTTTTTCGACCTCTTTTTTAATTTTTGAGATCCAAGCTTCACATTTATTCAAGTCCAACGCTTGGCTTGCTGGGGTGTTAAGGATATTTAGTTATGGATTATGGTTTATCAAATGTATGCATTTCGATTAGGGTCGTATTCTATGGTTACGATTCTACCATATATGTCTTTTTCATTCCGTCGAAAATCGATTTTATGGTATAGACGCTTATGACCTCCCCTGGAAAAAAGGACTCAATTATGTAATGATGAAACTGAAAACGACTATTTACCAAAAACATATGATCCTTTAATATATGATTGACGACATTTAGCCTTCTATTACGGTTTACTAGAGGTACCATATTTGTTCATTTATTATAGTCAAATATCTAGATATTTGCCTTCGCTTGCAATAAGTACCATATTTTCCTAAACGCAAATATATTGTATCCATTTATTGCTCATTACATTTATTGTTTATTCCATATCTTTTGTAATTTATTTGATTATTTCAATGATCATGAATAGAGAACTTTCACTACCATTTAGGTGTGGTAGTTTTAGCAAATATTCTCACATGTAACCAAGTTTCCAAACACGTATGAGCAATTAAGTAACTATTTGAATATTTTTTGAAGAAATACTTGTAGGAATAAACTAGGACTTCGTAAGATAATCAGGAAAAATGAAAAGTTGATTGATTTAGCTAGTATCCATGTTTAAGGTCTCCTCCACTCTAATTGAAGTTGAGACTCTTGGCAGAGTATAAACGACTCAATCACGTAGATATGAATGTTATTAGAAGAATTTTTCAAATTTTATTTTTTGGAGGACATGTTCACATGGTTGAATTATTCTGTATGCTCATAATTTATTGTTAGAGTTTCAAGATTAGAAATCAATTAACTACGTGCACCTAGAACCCCAACTAACTTTGAGGGGGTGAATTACACAATTTGAGTAGGAGGATGAGGTTCAATTAAACTAATAGGGTTAGATTACCCAATGATGAAATTAGCTATCTCTTCGGGCTCAGATAGAACACAACCATGATAAGGTTGAATAAGATATAAGATATTATGAGAGTTCTACAAGTAGGTTTCAAATAAGAGCATTTTTATATATATAGTTTCTTTTTGATTCAAATGAGAGGGAGGTTACGGAAACTCGTTTCTGTGTTATTTTTTGAAGTTATGGTTGAGTTTCAAGATTTATTATTGACATAAACTTGGAGATCCATACATGCTGTACGAGTTTTCTCTACCTCTACAACGTTGAGGTTAGAATTGTCAAAAGTTGAAAGCAACGTTCAAGCTTGTGGTTAACAGCCACATACTCTTACTAGTTGAGTTATTTCAACCTTCGATTGTTAAAAAAAAAATTTAATGTAATGCATGCTAATAACTTACAAAAAGAATGACGTTTTTCCAAATAAATCTTGCTAGACACATACAACTATTAATTACATAGATGTTAGGTAGCTAAACCTAAATTACCTTGTTTCTATAATTAGAAGAGTGATCTAGATGTTCGTTTTTTCTAAAGGATGTAGCTCCCAAACATGTCTGGATGTAAACATATCTGACACGGCTTTATACCAGACTCACCCGAAAATGAAGGGGTTGTGCTTGATTGTGTGTCTAAGTAGAGGTCCTACAAAATTAGGCATAAATCTAGCAGATCTACCTTAAGTAACTTGGTTAGCTAGCAGGTAATGATTTCATTTTATTTTCATATCTATAAATTGATTGCTGTATTTGGAAAATAAAGCCCCACCATTTAGGCTTAAAATGATTGTGAACAGTTGGAAAATAGAGCAAAGTCATAAATACACTAGTTTGAGAGAAAGAAGAAACACGAGTTTCAAAGACGAGTTCGAAGAGGGCCAGGTAGGGCCCAAGGCTATAACTTTTGAAGTTAGGATTTTGATATGATTTTTAACATGCTACTTGGTAGTTAAGTTCGTTTATATGAAAGATGAAAGCTCACCAAATTTGGTGTCAATCGGATAATCAACGGACGCTGCACGGAGACGTATAACTGCTCGCCAAAATGACGTCTACTCGAGAAAGATTGGATATGCTCAAAATGTACTATAGGGGAAGGAATGGTACCAGTTCTCCACAACCCCTCGGCCCTGTGGCCTAAGCGAGCCACATTGTGGCACATCCATGTGTCATAGTGAAGACAAGCATTGTTGAGGAATGGGCCGACAATCTCCACTCTACAATCTTCTTCTGGCATTTGACCAAGACTAATAATATTTCTCTTTAAACTTGGGATGTAATACACATTGGTCAATAGATGTTGATTGTCGTTCTTACATTAGAACAAGTTAGTCCTTTGTTGGATTGATACAATTAGTCTATCACAAAGCTTCACATTTTCAATGAACTTCTCATCAAGCTCCTTGAATTTTTCTCGATCTCTGGTCAAGTGGTTGCTCTCTTCGTTGTCTAGGTATCACATATTGGTCTCGACTTAGTCTTCTCCATCTATGAAGGGGTTCACCATAACCTTCTCTTCATTGAGAATCAACAGTTTGGACATTTTCTCGGCCAACATCAATCTGGGCTTTTCATCATCTGTCAACATGTAGTTTGCCTCCACATCGTGCTTCTTGTTGTACCACTCTGTCACATAATGCCCGTATTTTCCATAGGAGTAACACTTGATCATACTCTTGTCCTTTCGGGTGTTGGCATTGTAATGGATTTGTAAGGTATTGTCACGACCTCCTCTACCACTACGTCCACGGTCATATCTGCGACCACCTCCACAATCTCTGTTTTCCTTGGTATGGCTTCCACGTCCCCTCGTACCTAAAAAAGAAGAATCATCTACATCTTTCTTTTTCGTTCGTGTGAATCACTCCTCATTTATGAGTAAGTGGTATTTCTCCTCCTCTTTGTTTTTGTTGGAACGAAGTCTCTCATCTGGACCTTAAGACGACCAATGACCTCTTCAACCAACATGTTCTTGAGGTCACGAAACTTCTCGATGGACTTAACAATCTACATGAATCTTGGGGGAACAGCTCGAAGGAACTTCTAGATGACGAAGATCTCCTCCACCACGTCGTCTAATGAATGGATGCCACTAACGATCGTTGTCAACTTTATGGAAAACTCGTCTATTGACTCACCGTCCTTCATGTAGATAGCCTCGAGCTCACTCTTCAAGATCTGCACCTGTGCTTCCTTGACACGTTCAACACCCACATGCATTATTTGCAGCGTCTCCCACACTGCCTTAGTCGAGTCCTTCTCAACCAACATGAGAAGGACGTCCTTCAAGACTGCTTGGTTGATGGTAGCAAGAGTCATCTTATTTTTACATTCTTCAACATCACTATGCTCGATTACATCCCACCATGAACTTTTTTGTGGATTGATGCTTGAGTTTGTGGAAGAAACTCTGAGGTAATTCATATACCAGAAGTTCAATAACGAAAGTCCTGAACGTCGACAACGAGGTAAGTAGCCATCTTGGACTTTTCTTAAGAAATACTTGTAGAAATCACTTGGATTTCCATATGAACCCTAAAAAAACTATGAATTAAGGATAAAAACGAAATAAAATCTCAACAGATCAAATTGCTCGAGATTTAGGTAACGTCAAAATAACCCACTAGATGAACTTCGCTGCCTATGAAATATTTAATGTTAAGCATATTTCAGCAGGTTGAGGTTGTATATAAAATTTTGGTGGTCAATGGATAAGGATAAGTAGGTAAACCAAGAAATGGTACACAATGACCATAATGCCCCTAAGGATATCTACCTACCGTTCATGACTTAGATGACCTCCAAATGCTATGAAACTCTGAAGTAGATCTTATTTTATGATTTTTCATGATGTGATGAAGTTTGGAAGCCATTGGGACACGTTAAGTAGCAAAACCAAGAATTAGGGGTAAAATGACCAAAATGCCACTAGGACTATTCATGATAATTCAAGGTCTATACTTACTCCAAATGATTTGCAACTTTTTAAAAGGTTTATGCTGAAGGACATGTAGATATGTTTGAGATTTTAAGTTGATTGGACCAAGTCTGAAACCTAAACCAAGCTATGACTCAAGAAACGCCTAAAGGAAAAAACTCAAGACTCAAGACCCTTCTAGAACACTCTAAGGATATCACTATGAATCTATGACTTTCTATAATAACTCGTGCTAGTTATTATGATGGGTTCATATGATTAGGAACGCTGGTTACAACTCATGCCTCAAGGAATCAAGAATCTTAGAAACCTACAAGATTGAGAACTAAGAACAATACCATATAAGCTCTACAACTATCAAAGTAAAAAGAATGCTAGGTACCACTCAAGGACAAGGGGTCAAAGTCCTAAGACTCGAAAACTCAAGAATGATAGGTAATACTCTAATCATGTCCAAAGTGAGCCATGATCTCTAACCACGCGGTGCTTTCAGAGGCCCAAGTTTTCCTCTTCTAGATGGGATGCCTTACACCATGTTTCCTTTGCAGGATGTCATGTTTGGCCTAATTTCCCACGTCTAGATGAGATGTCCTGCACCATGTTATAGGTACCCAAAAATTTGCTGGATGTCATGTTCATGTATGCACCGACCACATGACCTTTATGGTCTATCATCGGGAGTAGTCTCGGGCCACGATGGAATAAGAAGAGAGTAAGTACCTTAGCCAAGAATCAAGAACCTCCTAAGACCTCTCACGATACAACATGCTCATAACTTAGACTACGCTGCTTGGAACGCATGAAGCCTTGAGCGTAGGTATTTAGACTGTATCATAGGGCAAGCCTAGGTATTGAGACTGTATCATAGGGCAAGCCCTTTATGCAGGATTAGACTACATCGCTTGGAACGTAAGAAGCCTTGGATGTAGGTTTTCAAACTATGCCGCTTGGAATGCATGAAGCCTTGGGTATAGATTTTGAGACCGTATCGAAGGGCAATCCCTAAGATGCGGGTTCAGACTACGTCGCTTGGAATGCATAAAGCCTTGGACATAGGTTAAGACTGTGTCGCCGTGAACACATGAAGCCTTGTGCACAGTTTGTCAGGTGCATGGCTTGTGCCCTAAATCCTAGGGAGAGGGTCTTGGGAAAAGAACCAATAGCATAACAAGAACCTAGAAAGTACCAAGAACCAGAGAAATATAAAGACTAGAACATGGATCAAGATATTAGTTCTAAGGACAAGAACAAAAAAATCATAGTACTAAGGCCCTTAAAAGATAGCCAAGGTTTCAGAATCCAACGACCAAGGTCCTCAGAATAGATCATGATAAGAACCCCAAGTCAAGAACAAGAACTAGGGGGCCTAAGTACTTACAACAAGAACAAGAACAAAAACAAGACAAGAAAGAGTGTGATAGCCTAGCATATCAAGAAAGAGTGTGATATCCTTAATCTCTCTTTTTTTTTTTTCAAGTAATAAGTTGCTGGTCGAGGTCGATAGGGGACTCTGGAGAAGGTGCCATAGACAAGCCTCACCCGTTATCCTCAACCCTTTTGTTTTAAATTTTTTTGTCCGTTCGTTTATTTTTTTTTTTAACCATTATGCCGTACTTTAAATTACTAATGTGTGCACACTATTTATTATAATATAAATTATGTTTTAAAATTTAATTGTTTTATTTTGAGAAATATTTACCCGTCCTTTTTGGAGTCATCGAGTCAGCCCGATCCTTACAAATCTATCCCAGTTGCTGGTGTTGCTGGAGGTGGCGTAGTTGTTGGTACAACTTGAGGCGGTATAACTTGAGGCGGTGTAGTTGGTTTCGTCCTAGTGACTAAACCTTCCCGAAGTAGGCTCTCTTCACCCCCACCTCTTCCTCTTCCTCTAATAGGTGGTTGTCGTCTTCCTCTTCTACGTCCTCTAGGTGGCATGGTTCTAGAAACGAAGATAACATCATAGGCTGGTCTAAAGAATCTGTTACTTAGAGTTTTGATACTAACGGTAACGACCCTTGATTTCTAATTAATCTAAAGTTGCTACTGTATTCATATCATAAACATGTTAGGCAGAAATACTTCACTTAAAACTTTATCATAAAAACATAGTTATGGACTTGCATGTTTTCTAAAAGGTCTTTAAATATAGTAACAAAAATTGAAATATCATAAAGTAGAAATGCTTTATACTAACATATATGCTACAAAATTAAGCGCATATTAACTTATTCTAACCTATAGTCTATGAAATTTAAATTGCAAACTAACCTATGCATGTGTCATGGTATTTTGAGTTGCCACTGTCAGCCATACAGGAGCCTTGCCATTACCTAGAAAAATAATAGTAGCACATGACTTGAGTATTTTAAGCCATACACAGGAGCCTTGCCTTTACCTTAGAAAAATAATGGTAGCACATGACTTGAGTATTTTAAGAAATACTCAATAAGCGACGTCACTATTAGGATTAGATGCAAACACATAGAATCATGAGTGAGACCTATCATATCAGTTTTAGAATACTTATACAAAAACTAATACAAAAATAAGTTTTGGAATGACTTGATCAGAATACTGGAGATGCATTTATATATACACAATTAGTTATTTTAGTTTTTTTATTTTTATACCTTCAAAATTTAACCCAACCAAAATTATTTTAATTGTATGATTAAACAAGTTTTTAGAGTCAACAAAATGACAAACTTATTTTATTTCTTACCCAAGAACTTGTTTCCATTTTTAGTAAATTCTTTTCTAAAAAAGAAACTCGATCAAAAGAGTTTCTATATTGACGTTAAAATGAGATTGATGTGAATAATTTTTTGATATCCATATAGAGATCTAGTGAAGCAATATTTTTTAAAACAATAAAATATAGTCAAGAATTAAGAGAGCCAATACATGACTCAAACCTATTTCAAATTCGATACTCATATTCGGGATGCTTTGATACGCTCTCGCTAAAAGTCATGTAAGTTTAGATACAATAGCATGAAGGAGTATAAAAATTCTAACTAACACGCAAAAAATTATTAGATACAATAACTTACTAAAAACGCGATCGTACTCATTCTACCATTTTTTTCATACGTCGTGATCATCCATGTTTTTATCACGCGGGTTTTGGGCCTTGGGTAACAGATGGGGCCAACCCAAATATGACAGATCCTTTATTCTTCACCCGATTCCTTGCGCGATTTGTCATTTTCGATGCTGATTTTTGTCCTTTTTTTGCCTCAATGTTTGCCTTCCTTCCTTCCTTTTCCGGAGTTTTACAGCTAAAAAGTGCCTATAATCACATATCTATGAACATTTAGGAAACCTAAAATCTTGACCTCGTTTACTGACGACGACGTGTATGAAAAGGGCACAAAACGTACCTTAAGTTGATGTGCAGTCGTCGAGAATCTCTTTAGCAGTATGATTCAAGTGTTTTGATGTCGGTTTGATCATCTTGAATTTGTTATCCTGATCACTTAATAACTAGGCTTTTCTTATTTTAATTTTTTTGGTTCACGATTGTGATTCAAAATTTAAAAATGTTCTCTTACTCCCTTAAATATTTGAGTGTTACAATTTTTTTTTTTGAATACTTCACTTTTAAGTTTATTAATTTTAAAAAACAACCATTTTATCATTTAATATCACTTAAGGAACTGTATTTAACTTTTGTTAATTAAATAATTATAAATTCTTTAGAATTAATGGAGCTCGAAAAAATTGATGCGTTAGTAGTTTTAGTGTTTTCGAAAAAAAAAAAAACAGCATTCAAACATATAACTTTTCGTAGGTTTTAAGTGATACAACTGACTTAGTTTAAGAGAATAAATTATTTTCAAAAAATAAAAGTTAAAATAATCTTAACATGTTACGATTTAGAAAATTTGTGTATAAGACAAAAATTATCATTCTATGAACCTTCGAGGAAAGCAAATTTAGTATTCAGACTAATTTTCAATATTTATTTAATTAATTTAAATTTAGTTTAGCTAAATTTAATTTTGGTGAAGAAAATTAGCTGGTTTGCCCGAGAGGTTAAGGGGGGAGACTTAAGATCTTCTGCACAAAAGTGTGCATGGGTTCAAACCCCATAGCCAGCATTTTAACAAAACACAAAACAAGTTGAAAATGTGTGTTATTTTAGTAGTATTAATGCAATATCTTTAGTTTTTAATTTATAAAAAGTATTGATAAAGAGCCACATCTAGTGGTATCATAGTACCCTCTTGTGGTACTGGGGTTCCATTCAACCGATGTGCATTTTTCAAGCTAACCTCTAATAACTTAGATGAAATAAATGTTAGAAATATGTGGTTAAGTGCACTGAAACGAACCCTTAATGGGTGACTTACCCTCCTATAAGAACAGTGAAGAGACTTATGGACCTGATAGGGCTAGATTGTCCAAGCCATAGAATTGGCTAACTTTATGGTCCAACTAATACACATCAAACGTCGTACCTGGATGTGCAAATCTAGTGTAGTGGTATCATAGTACCCTCCCATGGTACTGACCGGGGTCAATCTTCTAATGACTTACAGAAGAACCCCTAATGGGTGACGGGGTCAATCTTCTAATGACCTACAAAAGAACCCCTAATGGGTGACTTACTCTTGTTATAGTTGTGAAGAGGCTTAGACTTATGGGTTGTCTTCTAATGACTTACAAAAGAATCCCTAATGGGTGACGGGGTCAATCTTCTAATGACTTACAGAAGAACCCCTAATGGGTGACGGGGTCAATCTTCTAATGACTTACAGAAGAATCCCTAATGGGTGACTTACTCTTGTAATAGTTGTGAAGAGGCTTCGACTTATGGGTTGTAATAGTTGTGAAGTAGGAGGTCTAATGGGTGACTTACTCTTGTAATAGTTGTGAAGAGGCTTAGACTTATGGGTTGTAATAGTTGTGAAGTAGGAGGTCAATCTTCTAATGACTTAAAGAAGACCCCCGAATCGGTGACTTAGTCTTGTAATAGTTGTGAAGAAGCTTAGACTTATGGGCTTGATAGGACTAGATTGACCAAGCCATAAAATTGACTAACTTTATGGTGCAACTAAAACACACAGTACTTCCCCACATCTAGTGTAGTCATATCATAGTACCCTCCCACAGTATTGAATCGGCTAATTTTATTGTCCAACTAAAACACACCTACTTCTTGTGCAAATCTAGTCTAGTGGTATCATAGTATCCTCCCACGGTACTGAGGGGTTGGATTTCACGGATGTGCATTTTTCAAGCTTACTTGTAGGTGAATCGTACCTCTAATAGGTGCATTTTTCAAGCCCCTAACAAGTGCAATTTTTAAGCTTACTTGTAGGTGAATTGAACCCCTAATAGGCGACTGTAATAGTAGTGAAGAGGCTTAGATTTATGGGTTAAATTGACCAAGACATAGAATTGATAACTTTATGGTCCAACTAAGCACTCATACTTCCCTCCTGGATGTGCACATCTAGTGTAGTGGTATCATAGTACCCTCCCACGGTACTGATCGGGCTTCGATTCCCCTAAATGGCTAAATTTATAGTCTAGATTGACATAGACATAAAATTGGCTAACTTTATGGTCAAACTGAAAGACACAGTACTTCCCTTCTAGATGTGCACATCTAGTGCAGTGGTATCATAGTACCCTCGAACGATACTAATAGGGCTTCAATTCCCCTAAATTGCTTAGTGTACCTAAAAGAACCCCTAACGAGTGATTTACTCCTTAGACTCATCGGCCTAATAGGGCTAGGTTGACCAAGACTTGGCTAACTTGGTCCAACTAAAACACACCATACTTCTCAACTGGATGTCCACATCTAGTGTAGTGGTATCATCGTACCTTCTCATGGTACTGACCGGAAAATTTCCCCAGAGAACCCCTAATTGGTGACTTACTCTCCTGTAATACTAGTGAAGAGGCTAAGACTTATGGCCTAATATGGCTAGATTGACTGCCATAGAATTGCCTAACTTAGTGGACCAACACACAATACTTCCCTCCTTGATGAGCACATTTAGTGTAGTGGTATCATAGTACTCTCCCACAGTACTAACCGAGGTTCGATTTATTGGATGTGCATTTTTCAATCTTACTCGAAGGTCAATCGACTAATGACTTTTATAAAATAAAGAGATTACAAATAAGTGGCTAACGACACCTAGAAGAAACTATCATGGGTGACTTATGGGTCTTATAGGGAATTGGCTAACTTTATGGTCAAACTAAAACACACAGTACTTCCCTCCTAGATGTGCACATCTAGTGTAGTGGTATCGTAGTACCCTCCCACAGTACTAACTGGGATTGGATTCCCCTGTGCATTTTTCAAACTTACTTGTAGGTAAATCTTCTAATAACTTAGATGAAATAAAGAGATCCTCTAATGACTTTGATGAAATGAAGAGATTAGAAATAAGTGGCTAAGTGCACTTAGAAGAACCCGAGTGACTTACTCTCTTGTGATAGTAGATAAGAGGCCTAGACTTATGGTGTTGATAGGGCTAGATTGACCAAGATATAGAATATGCTAACTTTATGGTCCAACTAAATCAGACACTACTTCCCACTTGGATGTGCACATCTAGTGTAGTTGGTCATATGAAGGTAATGAATTCTTCATCCACGTAGCGGAAGCATTGAGAACCGTTTTGATTTTTAGACTTATGGTGTTGATAGGGCTAGATTGACCAAGCTATAGAATATGCTAACTTTATGGTCCAACTAAATCAGACACTACTTCCCACTTGGATGTGCACATCTAGTGTAGTTGCGTCATATGAAGGTAATGAATTCTTCATCCACGTAGCGGAAGCATTGAGAACCGTTTTGATTTTTAGACTTATGGTGTTGATAGGGCTAGATTGACCAAGCTATAGAATATGCTAACTTTATGGTCCAACTAAATCAGACACTACTTCCCACTTGGATGTGCACATCTAGTGTAGTTGCGTCATATGAAGGTAATGAATTCTTCATCCACGTAGCGGAAGCATTGAGAACCGTTTTGATTTTTATTATGTATTAAAACAAAAGAAATAAATATGAGTATAAGAGCTTGAGGTTTCCTTATTTAGATTTACACGTTTTAATTAGTTAATATACACAGGTTTTATGAGAGATTTTTAAATAAAAGCCTCAGGTTTCCTTATTTAGATTTACACGTTTTAATTAGTTAATTAAATATCTTCCTTTTATCGTTTTACAAACAGCAGGTCGAATGGATTAACAATTTAGTAGGTGGCTATTCGGAAGGAAATGGCACATGTTTAGTTGGCCACTCTCCAGTTATTTAAATAGGGGAATCTATGGACAATAAAAAATGACTCATTTTAAGCAAAAGTCAAAATTGCAATTCTCTCTCTCTCTTCATTTTTATTTTCTTCTAATTTTCGATGTCGATTTCTGTCCTTTTTCTTCCTCTCTGTTTGTCTTCCTTTCTTCCTTTCCCAGAGTTTTGTGGCTTAAATGTGTCTATAATCACAAATCTATGAACGTTTAGAAAACCCAAAATCTTGACCTCGTTTACCGACGACATATGAAAAGGGCACAAAATGTACCTTAGGTTGATGTGCAGTCGTTGAGGATCTCTTTAACTGTATAACTCTGTTATTTTGACGTCGGGTTGATCGTTTTGTGTCTTTGAAAAAATTCGGATCTCTCTCTCTCCCTATGTTTCTTTCCTTTTTCTTTTCTCTTCTCTACAGGTATTTTGGGTCGTGTGGCGATGGCTGAAGGTCAAGGGAAGCATCTGTGGTACACTAAGCTCACTTGTAGCTCGAAGTTTTCCTAGAAAGAATCCATTTAATATGACTTAAGTCGGAGTTACCTCATTCCTAACCAAGCTTAATATGACTTTAGTTCATTGCTAAAAGTAAAATTTAGTTCCTTTCTCATTGCTAGCAAAATTAATATTATTATATTTAATAGTTAAAATTTTAAATTACACTATAATTGATGAGTTTGTAAAGAAATTTACCGTAGGAATGTCATGACTTGAAATATACTATAAATTATATGGAATTAATATTAATATTCTTAAAAATATATAGATATCACCTCTCTTAATGAATAAAAATTGTATTACAACCTCTTTCATATGGATTTGCAGGAGTTAATTTAAAAAGTTCAGGATGTCTTGGGCTACATCCAGGATTAAAGTTGTCTTTCAAATGGTCATAACCGATGTATTGTGTTGCATTTGTTATCTCAATCATGTCAATGCTAACAAGGAGAACCACAATTAAAATAATCATGATTCCCTTCGACATGATGATTATCGATAACAAATACTAATACAAAAATAAATTTTGGAATGACTTGATCCGAGATATATAGAGTTGTATTTATATATACACAATTAGTTACTTTTAGTTTTTTATTTTTATCCCTTCAAAATCTAACCCAACAAAAACACGTTTAAATGGAATGGTTAAACAAGTTTTTAATGTTATTTTATTTCTTCAATATTGGAACACAAGAATTCATTTCCATTTTTAAGTAAATTATTTTCTAAAAAAGAAACTTAAAATAAATGCGATCATAAAAGAAGTTCAAAGATACCACATTGATAATAAAATGAGAATGATGTGAATAATTTTTTGATATCCATGTAGAGATCTAGTGATATAATATTTTTTAAAATAATAAAATATAGTCCAGAAATACGAGAGCCAATACATGATTCAAACCTATTTCAAATTGGATACTCATATTCTGGATGCTTTGATACTCTCTTGCTAAAAGTCTAAGTTTAGAAACAATAGCATCAGGTCAAAAAATTCTAACTAACTCTAAAAAAATATTTGTTACAATAGCTTAATAAAAACACTATCGTAGTCATTCTACGATGTTTTTCATACGTCATGACAGTCCATGTTATTAAAAGTCTAGAACTTTTTATCACGCGGGTTTTGGGCCTCAGGTCACCGATGGGGTTGACCCAAATATGACGGATCCTTTATCCTTGGCCCCATTCCTTGCGACATTTCTCTCTCCTTTATTTGTCATTTTGGATGCAGATTTTTGTTTTTTTTTTTTTTTTTGCCTCTCTATTTGCCTTCCTTTCTTCCTTTCCTGGAGTTTCGCAGCTTAAAAGTACCTATAATCACATATCTATGAACGTTTAGGAAACCTAAAATCTCGACCTCGTTTACTGAAAACGACTCGTATGAAAAGGGCACAAAACGTATCTTAAGTTGATGTACGGTCGTCGAGAATCTCTTTAGCGATATATCTCGGGTGTTTTGACGTCGATTTGATCATCTTGAATTTGTTATCATGATTACTTGATGACTGCTTTTCTTATTTTCATTTTTTCCCTTAATAGTGATTTAAAATTTAAAAATATTATTGTACTTACTTAAATATTTGAGTGTTACAACTCGTACTATATTATTTTGTCTTTATCCTTCCCACCTTTTCATTTATACTAAAAATAAATAAATAAATATTTTTTTTTACTACTTCACTTTTTAAGTTTATTAAGTTTAAAAAACAACCACTTTTATCATTTAATATCATTTAAGGAACTGTATTTAACATTTATTAATTAAATAATTATAAATTCTATAGAATTCTTGGAGCTCACAAAAAAATTGATGTGTTAGGAGTTTTAAGGTTTGTTTTAATTAAGCCGAAAAAAAAACAGCATCCAAACATGTAACTTTTCGTACGTTTGTTTTAAAAATTTAAAATAATCTTAACATGTTAGGATTTAGAAAATTTGTGTATAAGACAAATATTATCATTCTATGAACCTTCTAGGAAAGCAAAATTTAATTTCGATGAAGAAAATTAGCTGGTTTGCCCGAGAGATTTTGGGGGAAGACTTAAGATCTTTTGCACAGAATTACGCATGGGTTCGAACCCCATAGCTAGCATCAGAAATATGTGGAGACCGTCTAATATTTTTTCAATTTCCACAATGTTGTTTAATGTTAGAAATATGTGGCTAAGTGCACTGAGAAGAACCCATAATGGGTGACTGAAGAGGCTTAGATTTATGGACCTGATAGGGCTAGATTGACCAAGCCATAAAATTGGCTAACTTTATGGTCCAACTAATACACATTGTACGTCCCACCTGGATGTGCACATCTAGTGTAGTGGTATCATAGTACCCTCCCACGGTACTGACCGGGGTTTGATTCCTCGGATGTGCAATTTTGAGTAGGTCAATCTTTTAATGACTTAAAGAAGAACTCTTAAGCCTACTTGTAGGTCAATCTTCTAATGACTTAAAGAACCCATAATGGACGACAGTCAATCTTCTACTGACTAAAGAACCCATAATGGGTGACTCACTCTTGTTCTTGTAATAGTTGTGAAGAGCCTACCAGCCTACATGCAGGTCAATCTTCTAATGACTTAAAGAATCTATAATGGGTGACTTACTCTTGTAATAGTTGTGAAAAGGCTTAGACTTACGGGCTTGATAGGACTAGATTGACCAAGCCATAGAATTGACTAACTTTATGGTCCAACTAAAACACACAGTACTTCCTACTTAGATGTGCACATCTAGTGTAGTGGTATCATAGTACCCTCCCACGGTATTGATTAGGGTTTGATTTTCTAGATGTACATTTTTCAAGCTTACTTGTTGGTCAATCGCCTAATGACTTATAGCTCACTTTGAAGAGGCTTAGACTTATGGACTTGATAGGGCTAGATTGACCAAGCCTTTGGATTGTCTAACTTTATGGTCAACTAAAACACACCTACTTCCCGTGCAAATCTAGTGTAGTGGTATCATAGTACCCTCCCATGGTACTGAGGGGTTTGATTTCACATATGTGCATTTTTCAAGCTTACTTGTAGGTGAATCGTACCCTAATAGGTGCATTTTTCAAGCTTACTTGTAGGTGAATTGTACTCCTAGTAGGTGACTGTAATAGTAGTGAAGAGGCTTAGATTTATGGGCTAAATTGATCCAGACATAGAATTGCTAACTTAATGGTCCAACTAAAAATCACATACTTCCCTCCTGGATGTCACATCTGGTGTAGTAGTATCATACTACCCCCCCATGGTCTAGACTGGGGTTCGATCCCCGGATATGCATTTTCCAAACTTACTTGTAGGTCAACTAAGTACACTTAAAACAACCCCGAATGCGTGACCTACTCTTCTGTAATAGTAGTTTGGAGGCTTAGACTTAAGGGCTAGATTGGCCAAGACATAGAATTGGTTAACTTTATGGTCAAACTAAAACACATAGTACTCCCCTCCTAGATGTGCACATCTAGTGTAGTTGTATCATAGTACCCTCCCATTGTACTGATCGGGCTTCAATTCCCCTAAATCGCTAAGTGCACCTAAAAGAACTCCTAACGAGTGACTTACTACTTAGACTTATGGGCCTGATAGGGCTAGGTTGACCAAGCCAACTAACGGGTGACTTACTCTCCTGCTAAGTGCACCTAAAAGAACCCCTAACGAGTGACTTACTACTTAGACTTATGGGCCTGATAGGGCTAGGTTGACCAAGCCAACTAACGGGTGACTTACTCTCCTGTTATAGTAGTGAAGAGGCTAAAACTTATGTGCCTAATATACTTTATGGACCAACACTCGGTACTTCCCTCCTGGATGAGCACATCTAGTGTAGTGGTATCGTAGTACCCTCCCACGATACTAACCGAGGTTCGAGTTATTGGATGTGCATTTATCAAGCTACTTGAAGATCAATCGTCTAATGATTTTTATTAAATAAAGAGAATAGAAATAAGTGGCTAAGGGCACCTAGAAGAAACCATAATGGGTGACTTATGGGTCATATAGGGAATTGGCTAACCACCCATTATGGTTCATATAGGGAATTGGCTAACGTTATGGTCAAACTTAAACACATAGTACTTCCCTCTTGGATGTGCACATCTAATGTAGTGGTATCATACTACCCTCCCACGGTACTGACCGGGATTGGATTTCCCAGATGTGCATTTTTCATGCTTACTTGTAGGAAAATCTTCTAATAACTTAGATGAAATAAAGAGAAGAACCCGAAGGACTTACTCTCTTGTAATAGTAGATAAGAGGCCTAGACTTATGGGCCTGATAGGGCTAGATTGACCAAGCCATAGAATATGCTAACTTTATGGTCCAACCAAAACACACACTACTTCCCACTTAATGTGCACATCTAGTGTAGTGGTATCATATGAAGGGAATGAATTCTTCATCCACGTAGCGGAAGCATTGAGAACCGTTTTAATTTTTATTATGAATTAAAACAAAAGAAATAAATATGAGTATAAGAATTCTATTTTGTAGAAACCCTAGCTTGCAAGACTTTTTGAAGTAATCAAACCATGCAAACGTTCTTCCACATTCCACAAGATCTTCCTTGCTATGATTCGAACACAAAGCCAAGGCTTGTGGGAGCCTCTTGAAAGAAAATCCCAAAGGGATTGGAGAAGAAAAAGAGTTTCGAGAATTCTCTAGAGATGTAATTACATTCTCGAGAGAAAGTGGGAGAGATTGATGTGTCTTGCTCAACCCAAGGGTCCTATTTACCGGGACTTTGAGAATATTTGTCAAATAATATATTAGGATATAATACCTTATACAAATCATATTTAGATATTATATGATATCGTAATATTTAATTATTCGAATCTCATTCAAATTTAAAAAATATTTTTATTTAATATATCAAAATATATTAATTGGTTTAATATTTAATGGTATCAAATACAATAAATATATTTTTCCTTTAATATATATAATATATTAAATATTAATTTGAACCCTTCAAATTAATATATTTTTCTTTATTTATATTTAACCTATCTAATATATTAAATATTAATTTCAACTCTTCAAATTAAAAATATTTTCTCTATTTTTTTAATATATCTAATATATTAAATATTAATTTGGCGTTTCAAATTAATTTTATTTTCTCTATTTATTTAATATATCTCATATATTAAATATTAATTTGACATTTCAAATTAAATTTATTTTCTCATTTATATTTAATATATCTAATATATTAAATATCAATTTGAACACTTTCAAATAAATTAAACCTTTAAGCGTTACTATCAGCTAACAAAGGGGACGTTATGGATCTACAGATTGTAAGCTCCAATGATACAAAATTAATTAATTAAAATCTTTAATTAATTGATCTCTATTCATTAACTATTAGGTCACTTCACTATAGACCTAGAGTTGCACTCTTATGCACCGTAGAACAAGTTATGTCCATTGATATAACCATTACAAGCAAGTCGATTCTTCACGAGTTGTTCATAATTACAGCTGGGTCAAACGTGCGTTTTACCCCTGTAATTACATCTTTCACCTGAAGTACCATGGATAACAATTAATTACAAATAAAATAATAAAAGTTATTGTTATAAACTAAATAATTAATTACGAGGCTTTAGAGCATAAATCCCAACATCATAGACTCTCCCACGGTACTGATCGTGGTTTGATTCCCCGAATGTGCATTTTTTTAAGCTTTCTTGTAGCTAACTTTATGGTCTAACTAAAACACATCGTGCTTCCCACCTGGAAGTGCAACCGAGGTTCTATTTCGCGGATGTGCATTTTTCAAGCTTTCTTATGGGCCTGATAGGGCTAGATTGACCAAGCAATAGAATTGACTAACTTTATCGGCCAACTAAAACGCACAGTACTTCCCACCTGGATATGCACACATAGTGTATTGGTATCATAGTACTTCCCATCTGGATGTGTTCATCTAGTGTGTAGTGGGTACCCTCCCACGGTACTTGACTAGGGTTCGATTCCTTGGGTGTCATTTTTCAAGCTTACTTGTAGGTCAATTGTTTAATGACTTTAGAATGCGTTTAATAGTTTCATTATGAGACTATATAAAGTCATGGATGTAGCATTTGTGCTTTTCTTTACCAAAGTTTCTTTGCAATTCTACCTAGTTAGTTGCATGTAGAATCATTCAAGCTCACTCCATGTGATCAATCTTGCGTGATTGGAATCTCAATCCTAGCCCATTTTGTTGTCGTGAATGTATAAAAAGTGTATCAACCTATTAATGTGTAATTTATTACTAAAACTAAAAAATATACCTACAAAATGTTTGTTCTACAAGTAGTACATTTGTATTAATTGTTTGACTAAAACAATGCCACTAGTAATACATTTGTGTTAATTGTTTGACTAAAACAATGCCACTACTAATACATTTGTATTAATTGTTTGACTAAAACAATGCCACCATTATCCAAACCAAAGAATATGCTTCAAAGCTATCTCCTAACAGAGGAATGCAATAGTCTTTGTTGTAAGATTCGATTATATCAATTTGAATAGCGTTCAACAACAACTATAAATATCGAACTCCACTATTCATGAACAAAGTAAGTTTGTTGAAATTATCTGTCAAAGGTGTTCCAAAATGAGGTGTGGAGAAGTGTTTCCTTCAAATCTAGTTCTAATTAAGAATGCCAATGAAGAAGAATTGCAAAAGGTTGAAAGGTTTACAATGGAAGTGTATAACAAGAATAGTGAATGTCTCATTTACTTGCGTGTGGTGAATGGTCTGACTTATGTGATCAATGGAGGTAGAATAAATTTTTTTTATTATTGTGATAGAAGCTATAAATGACGATGGTATTCCTTGGTCATATATTGCAAAGGTAGAGTACTATGTGTTTAACCCTATGATGCCCCAACTCTTATCATTTTCTAATATATTTCTTTGAATACAAATTTAGTATTCATACTTATTTTCGATATTTATTTAATTAATTTAAATTTAGTTTAGCTAAATTTAATTTTGATGAACAAAATTAGCTGGTTTGCCCGAGAGGTTAAGGGGGAAGACTTAAGATCTTCTGCACACAAGTGCGCATGGGTTCGAACCCCATAGTCAGCATTATAGATATATAAGTGATTTACATCTTCTACTAATATACTTTTATGAAATAAAGAGATAAGAAATATGTGGGTAAGTGCACCTAGAAGAACCCCTAAGAAACCCTAATAGGTGACTTCCCACTTGGATGTGCACATCTAGTGTAGTGGTATCATGTTAGTATCCTCCCACGATATCCACAATATTTATTAGGGTTAGATTCCCTGGATGTGCATTTTTCAAGCTTATTTGTAGGTCAATCGTCTAAGGTTAGATTCCGGATGTGCATTTTCAAGCTTATTTGTAGGTCAATCGTCTAATGACTTGGATGAAATAAAGAGATTAGAAATAAGTAAGTGGCTATAAGTGCACCTAGAAGAACCTAGGGACAGTAGTGAAGAGACTTAGATTTATGGGCTAGGTTAACCATGACATAGAATTGCTTCCCACTTGGATGTGCACATCTAGTGTAGTGGTATCATGTTAGTACCCTCCCACGATATCCACAATATTTATTAGGGTTCGATTCCCTGGATGTGCATTTTTCAAGCTTATTTGTAGGTCAATCGTCTAATGACTTAGATGAAATAAAGAGATTAGAAATAAGTAAGTGGCTATAAGTGCACCTAGAAGAACCCCTACTGGGACAGTAGTGAAGAGACTTAGATTTATGGGCTAGATTAACCAAGACATAGAACCCTCCCATGGTTGATCGGAGTTCGATTCCCTAGATGTGCTTTTTTCAAGCTTACTTGAAATTAGTAGAAAAGTGCACCTAGAAGAAACCCCTAATGGGTGTCCCAAGCCATAGAATTGACTAACTTTATTGTCCAACTAAAAGACACAGTACTTCCCTCTAGGATGTGCACATCTAGTGTAGTGGTATCATAGTACCCTCTAGGCCGATCTTTCCCGATGGCATCTTACTCTCCTATGTAATAGTAGTGAAAAGGGCCATAGTATTGGTTAACTTTATGGTCCAACTAAAAGACACACTACACACACTACTCCCTCCAACTTAATGATCCAACTAAAAGACACAGTACTTCCCTCTAGGATGTGCACATCTAGTGTAGTGGTATCATAGTACCCTCTAGGCCGATCTTTCCCGATGGCATCTTACTCTCCTATGTAATAGTAGTGAAAAGGGCCATAGTATTGGTTAACTTTATGGTCCAACTAAAAGACACTACACACACTACTCCCTCCAACTTAATGATCCAACTAAAAGACACAGGGCCATAGTATTGGTTAACTTTATGGTCCAACTAAAAGACACACTACACACACTACTCCCTCCAACTTAATGATCCAACTAAAAGACACAGGGCCATAGTATTGGTTAACTTTATGGTCCAACTAAAAGACACACTACACACACTACTCCCTCCAACTTAATGATCCAACTAAAAGACACAGTACTTCCTTCCAAGATGTGCACATGTCATAGTACCCTCCCACGGTACTAATCGGGGTTCGATTTCTCGGATGTGCATTTTTCAAGCTTACTTGTAGGTCAATCTTCTAATAACTTTTATGAAATAAAGAAATCGGGGTTGGATTTCTCGGATGTGCATTTTTCAAGCTTACTTGTAGGTCAATCTTCTAATGACTTTTATGAAATAAAGAAATCGGGGTTCGATTTCTCGGATGTGCATTTTTCAAGATTATTTGTAGGTCAATCTTCTAATGACTTTTATGAAATAAACAAATCGGGGTTCGATTTCTCGGATGTGCATTTTTCAAGCTTACTTGTAGGTCAATCTTCTAATGACTTTTATGAAATAAACAAATCGGGGTTCGATTTCTCGAATGTGCATTTTTCAAGCTTACTTGTAGGTCAATCTTCTAATGACTTTTATGAAATAAAGAAATTAGAAATTGGTGGAAAAGTACACGTACGAGAACCCCCCCGGGGTGTCTTACTCTCCTATAATAGTAGTGAAGAGGCGGGATAGATTGACCAAGCCATAGAATTGGTTAACTTTATGGTCCAACTCTCTCCTAGTGAAGAGGCGGGCTAGATTGACCCAGCCATAGAAATGGATAACTTTATGGTCCAACTCTTTTCAATTGGTTAACTTTATAGTCCAACTCTCTCCTAGTGAAGAGGCTGGCTAGATTGACCAAGCCATAGAATTGGTTAAACTTTATGGTCCAACTCTCTCCCAGTGAAGAGGCGGGCTAGATTGACCAAGCCATAGAATTGGTTAACTTTATGCTCCAACTCAAAGACCGAGTACTTCCCTCCAAGATATGCACATCTAGTGTAGTAGTATCATAATACCCTCCTACGGTACTGACTGGGGTTAAATTTCTCGAATTTGCACTTTTCAAGCTTACTTGTAGGTTAATCTTCTAATCACTTTTATGAAATAAAGAGATAAGAAATTAGTCGTTAGTGCACCTAGGAGAAGAGATTAGAAATTAGTGAAGAGGCGGGCTAGATTGACCAAGCCATAGAATTGGTTAACTTTATGGTCCAACTCTCTCCTAGTGAAGAGGCGGTCTAGATTGACCAAGCCATAGAATTGGTTAACTTTATGGTCCAACTCTCTCCTAGTGAGGAGGCTGGCTAGATTGACCAAGCCATAGAATTGGTTAACTTTATGATCCAACTCTCTCCTAGTGAAGAAGCTGGCTAGATTGACCAAGCCATAGAATTGGTTAAACTTTATGGTCCAACTCTCTCCTAGTGAAGAGGCGGGCTAGAATGACCAAGCCATAGAATTGGTAAACTTTATGCTCCAACTCAAAGATCGAGTACTTCCCTCCAAGATATGCACATCTAGTGTAGTAGTATCATAATACCCTCCTACGGTACTGACCGGGGTTAAATTTCTCGAATGTGAATTTTTCAAGCTTACTTGTAGGTTAATCTTCTAATGTACTGACCGGGGTTAAATTTCTCGAATGTGAATTTTTCAAGCTTACTTGTAGGTTAATCTTCTAATCACTTTTATGAAATAAAGAGATTAGAAATTAGTCGGAAGTGCACCTAGGAGAAGAGAACCCCTAATGGGGGTGTCTTACTCTCCTATAATAGTAGTGAAGAGGCGGGCTAGATTGACCAAGCCAGAATTGGCTAACTTTATGGTCCAACTCAAAGACATCCAGGATGTGCACATCTAGTGTAGTGGTATCATGTACCCTCCAACGGTACTGAGCATTTTATTGTCCAACTAAAAGACACAGTACTTCTCCTGGACGTGCACATCTAGTGTAGTGGTATCATAGTACCCTTCCACGAACCCCAGAGAAGAATCCCTAACAAGTGACTTACTCTGTAATAATAGTGAATAAGGCTTGGCTTAGACTTATAGCCCTGATGGCTAGATCTTTGTAATAATAGTGAAGAAGGCTTGGGTTATACTTAGACTTATAGCCCTGATGGCTAGATCTCTGTAATAATAGTGAAGAAGGCTTGACTTAGACTTGTAGTTCTGATGGCTAGATCTCTATAATAATAGTGAAGAAGGCTTAGACACACTACTTCCCACCTGGATATTCACATCTATGGGCATTAATTGGCTTACTTAATGGTCCAACTGGTCTAACTTAAAACACACAGTACTTCCTTCCTTCCTACACGTGCACATCTAGTGCAGTGGTATCATAGTACCCTCTTGAAATATGTTTACGTTCAATTTATCATAATTCTACTTAAATCCGCCATCTTAATAATTTTCTACTTAAATATTCGCTTGCAAGTTTTACATGTGAATCTTGGAAGATTTACCTCTCTAATAGTCTCAATATAATAGAGAGCAACCTTCTTCCTTGCGAACTACTAAAATACTATTTATCCTATGATATTGTGCGAACTACTAAAATATTATTCTAAGATAGTATTTTAGTAGTCCGCAAAATACTATGTTAGAATAGTATCCCTAATAGTATTCTAACATAGTATTTTGCGTTCTAACATAGTATTTTGCGAACTACTAAAATACTATTTTAACATAATTCTATTATAGTATTTTATTTGACTACAATAAAGAATCAAATATGGTACCTATGATAAACTGTAATAGAAGGCTAAATCTCCTCAATCATACTTGTCTGTAATAAAAGGTCAACTATGATATATATGGCAAACCATAATTCATAACTAAATATCCTTAAAACCTTGCAAGCTGAGCGTTGGATTTGAATGAACGTGAGACTTGGATCTGAAAAATTCAAAGAGAGGTTGAAAAACACTTTTTGTGAAGATGTTAGTAGCCTGGTTTGGAGAAGACGTCTGGCTGAGCATTATAGTATTTTCTTGGTCATCGAAAACTGTAAAGGGTTCATCGGGCACTAGTGATGTTGACATGACAGAATATGATTAACCCATTTAGTAGAGAGAAACCCAAAGGAAGAAGGATGAGAGAGAGAGGGTCATTTGAAAGGCCTTGGTCAATCTCGAAATAGAACAAGAAAGGAGAGAGAATGAAAAATTTCCATTAGAATTTGGACAAATCAAACATCTGATTACAAATGGAACAGGAATGAAACAAGAGAGAGAATGGAAATGGAGAATGAAGAACGAAGCAATCAGGTGTTAGAAACAACTATAGGGTGTGGACTATTGAGACGCAAGGTACAGACTTTAGAATTAAGTCCATGACATGGTTGTGGACTATTGAGACGCAAGATACAGGCTTTAGAATTAAGTCCATGACTCTATTGTGAGAAAAGGGTAAGAGAGAGAGGGTTCAATGGTAACTATGGAGAGATGAACAGTGGAGGAAGAAGATGTCAGAAACAAAGAATGCAAGTTTCTTTATACCAAGAAAAAAAGAGGGGCAGAGCGAAGACACTTGAGTTTGCCTATGTGTTCTAGTACCATTCGAATATTTTGAAATTCGAATGGGAAATAAGTTTCAAGAGACTACAAATATTTTGAAATTCGAATGGTAAATAAGTTGTCCTCTTCAACGGATAACTCTATGTAGATTAGCTTATAATTCATGAAGATTGAATCTAGAGGACAACACCTTTGGGTTGAGCAAAAGACACATCAATCTCTCCCACTTTCTCTGGAGAATGTAATTACATCTCTAAAGAATTCTCGAAACTCTTTCTTCTTCTCTAAACCCTTCGGGATTTTCTTTCAAGAGGCTCCCACAAGCCTTAGCTTTGTGTTCGAGTCATAGCAAGGAAGATCTTGTGGAATGTGGAAGAATGTCTTGCAAACTAGGATTTCTAGAAAGGTAAAATTCTTAAACTCATATTTATTTCTTTTGTTTTAATTCATAATAAAAATTAAAACGGTTCTCAATGCTTCCTTACGTGGATGAAGAATTCATTCCCTTTATATGATACCCAAACACTAGATGTTCACATCCAGGTGGGAAGTAGTGTGTGTTTTAGTTGGACCATTAAGTTAGCATATTCTATGGCTTGGTCAATCTAGCCCTATCAGGCCCATAAGCTTAGGACTCTTATCTACTATTACAAGAGAGTAAGTCACTCAGGTTCTTCTAAGTGCACATAGACACTTATTTCTAATCTCTTCATTTCATCTAATCATTAGAAGATCTCTTTATTTCATCTAAGTTATTAGAAGATTTACCTACAAGTAAGCTTGAAAAATGTACATATGGGAATCCAATCCCGGTCAGTACTGTGGGAGGGGTACTATGATACCACTACACTAGATGTTCACATCCAGGAGGGAAGTACTGTGTGTTTTAGTTTGACCATAAAGTTAGCCAATTCCCTATCAGACCCGTAAGTCACCAATTATGGTTTCTTCTAGGTGCCCTTAGCCACTTATTTCTAATCTCTTTATTTCATAAAAGTCATTAGACGATTGACCTTCAAGTAAGCTTGAAAAATTCACATCCAATAAATCGAACCTTGGTTAGTACCATGGGAGGGTACTATGATACCACTACACTAGATGTGCTCATCCAGGAGGGAAGTACTGTGTGTTGGTCCATAAATTTAGCCAATTCTATGGCGGTCAATCTAGCCATATCAGGCCCGTAAGTCTTAGCCTCTTCACTACTATTACAAGAGAGTAAGTCACCCATTAGGGGTTCTCCAAGGAAATTTCCCGGACAGTACCGTGAGAGGGTACTATGATACCACTACACTAGATGTGGACATCCAGTTGAGAAGTATTGTGTGCTTTAGTTAGACGAAGTTAGCCAAGGCTTGGTCAACCTAGCCCTATCAGGCCCATAAGTCTAAGTAGAAAGTCACTCGTTAGGGGTTATTTTAGGTGTACTTAGCCATTCAGGGGAATCGAAGCCCGATTAGTATCGTGGGAGGAAACTATGATACCACTACACTAGATGTGCACATCCAAGAGGGAAGTATGTGTGTTTTAGTTGGATCATAAAGTTAGCAATTCTATGTCTGGGTCAATTTAGCCCATAAATCTAAGCCTCTTCACTACTATTACAGTCACCTATTTGGGTTATTTGGGGTACAATTCACCTATAAGTAAGCTTGAAAAATGCACCTATTAGGGGTACGATTCACCTACAAGTAAGCTTAAAAAATGCACCTATTAGGGGTACGATTCACCTACAAGTAAGCTTGAAAAATGCACATCTGTGGAATCGAACCCCTCAGTACCATGGGAGGGTACTATGATACAACTATACTAGATTTGCACGAGTAGTAGGTGTGTTTTAGTTGGACCATAAAATTAGCCAATTTTATGGCCTGGCCAATCTAGTCCCATAAGTTTAAGCCTCTTCACAACTATTACAAGAGTAAGTCACCCATTAGGGGTTTCAAGTCATTAGAAGATTGGCCTACAAAATTAGGGGGCCTCTTCACAACTATTAATAGTGTAAAATGCACCTATTAAGGGTACGATTCACCTCCAAGTAAGCTTGAAAAATGCACATCCGTAGGGAATCGAACTCCGATCAACCATGGGAGGGTTCTATGTCTTGGTTAATCTAGCCCATAAATCTAAGCCTCTTCACTACTATTACAGTCACCTATTTGGGTTATTTGGGCTAAATTCACCTATAAGTAAGCTTGAAAAATGCACCTATTAGGGGTACGATTCACCTACAAGTAAGCTTAAAAAATGCACCTATTAGGGGTACGATTCACCTACAAGTAAGCTTGAAAAATGCACATCCGTGGAATCGAACCCCTCAGTACCATGGGAGGGTACTATGATACAACTATACTAGATTTGCACGAGTAGTAGGTGTGTTTTAGTTGGACCATAAAATTAGCCAATTTTATGGCCTGGCCAATCTAGTCCCATAAGTTTAAGCCTCTTCACAACTATTACAAGAGTAAGTCACCCATTAGGGGTTTCAAGTCATTAGAAGATTGGCCTACAAAATTAGGGGGCCTCTTCACAACTATTAATAGTGTAAAATGCACCTATTAAGGGTACGATTCACCTCCAAGTAAGCTTGAAAAATGCACATCCGTAGAATCGAACCCCTCAGTACCATGGGAGGCCCATAATGCTGGCTATGGTGTTCGAACCCATGCGCACTTTCGTGTGGAAGATTTTAAGTCTTCCTCCTTAACCTCTCGGGCAAACCAACTAATGGGCACACTTCTATGCAGAAGATCTAAATTTAAATTAATTAAATAAATATTGAATATTAGTATCAATACTAAATTTACTTTCCGAGAAGGTTTATTCAATAACCCAATTAAAACACAACGTACTTCCCACCATGCACATTTTGTTGTTATGAATGTATAAAAAGGAAATCATATTTAGTTTTAGATATAATTTAAGAGTACCTGTTCAACCGAGCTCAATCTAAACTTCTACTCACAAATTTAAGTAACCTTAATTGTATCAAACAATTAATGTGTAATTTATTAGTACAATAAGATTACATGTTCAACCAAGCTCAATCTATACTTCTACTCACAAATTTAAGTAACCTTAATTGTATCAAACTATTAATGTGTAATTTATTAGTAAAACTAAAAAATATACCTACAAAATGTTTGTTCCACTAGTAATAAATCAAATATTAATTGTTTCACTAAAACAATGCAACCATTATCCAAAGCTATCTTCTAATGGAGGAATGCTCAATTATTGTTTGTTGTAAGATTCGGCTATATCAATTTGAACCGCGTTCAGCGACAGCTATAAATATTGAACTCCACTTATTCATGAACAAAATAAGTTAATGAAACTATGTATCAAAGATGTTATCGAATGAGGTGTGGAGAAGTGTTTCCTTCAAATATAGTTCCAATTAAGAATGTCAATGAAGAAGAATTGCAAAAGGTTGGAAGGTTTGAAATGGAAGTGTATAACAAGAATGGTGAATGACTCATTTACTTGCATGTGGTGAATGGTCTGTCTTATACGATCAATGGAGGTAGAATAAGAATTTTTATTATTGTGGTAGAAGCTATAACTGACGATGGCATTCCTTGGTCATATATTGCAAAGGTGGAGTACTATCATCATTTGAAGATGTCCTCAAGGAGTTCAACAAGCATTAGACTACTATCCGTGCTTACACTAAGCCCCCTCTCTCTATGTATGGAGGTGTTACTGTCTCTTAACTATAAAAATGGCATAGGCCACAATAAAATAATGACATAGTTCTATAATGACATAGTTTTTTTTACCTTCTTATTTTTTCTCAAATTTTGTCAAACTCAATTATGCATATTAAGATACTACCAAGCTTCCTTCAGCGTATGCGGTTCAGTTAGCTCGCTCGACTTTTGCTTGGCTTTGCGACTAAGAAATCAATCCCTCAGCTTGGTAGAGGGAATTTTGTTCAATTTTCATCGTTATGATCATCTTCAAGCTAAAATTGACCTTTTTTAAGACAATTAAGGTAAATATAAGGTTCAATTTCACGATTTAAGTTAAATTGAGTTAAGGAATTTTACTTACTAACGAAACAAAATGAACGTTTTAATAGAAAATTACAATCGACAATACTTTGAGAAATTTCAAGGGACGAAAAGCAAACGCATTTGAATATTAGGGAAATGTCGGTTAAAGCCAACCAAGTAGGTGACACTTCTATTGATTTGGTTATAAATTGTATGTTGTATGATGACATGTGGTCGTGGCTTTGCATGTGCCGTATACACATATATTTGGATGATAATGAAATGATGTGTACGATATGATATGTGAATGTTATGTTATACGTGATCAAATGATATGTTTACAATATGATGTGTTAAGATATTCTATGCTTGACGACCTGCTCGTGATGTGATTTTTGAATGTTATGATATATGATATGATATGATACGTTAGAAGACATGATAAGTTTATGATATGTTAGAAGACATGATAATGCATAACTCCGATAAATGCATGGAAAATTATGATAAAATGATATAATATAAAGAAAAATGTTAGAGGGGTTGTTATACATGTAATGAAAGCCACGAATATAATATAAAGTCATGGATACCCCTTCTTCTTTTATGATGGTACAGACGCGTACACTACGAGGCACGGAAACAATCATTATATTTATTAGAATGCTACAATGGTTGCTATTCCTAACGGGTGTCCGACATCAACAACTCCTAAGGAATGCTCACCCAACAAGAAAGACGCCCAAGAGGTGTGCAAACCGAATGGTGGGTCCATACTCACACGTGTTGACCGTGTGTAGAACAATAAATACACACCCAGTTAAATTGCTTAGGATAGCGGTGATAAATTTAATGAAGATAGGTTTGCAAAAGGAAGGAAACTAGTACTTTATTCTCTGAAGAATGAGTACATTTATATCCAGTACAATGTGTAACCAAAGATAAAAATAAAATTCTAACAGAAACTAGAATATCATGCCAAAACAAAGAATATATCTACAACTGATATCGCATAAAACTTATCAGTGATCTAATATTAAGAAACTAAAGCATAAAAATAGCTATCTGATATGGGCATAAAATTGTATCAGTGATCTAATATTAAGAAACTAAAACATAAAAATAGCAACTAAAATGCAGTGTTTAGATCAAACTTCAGGATCTTGGCAGACACCAAGCAACACGCATAGCATCTCAAACACAACTCGAGTCATAGGTTTTGTTATGGTATCAAACACTTGCTCTTTAGTATGACAATGTTGTGACATCACAGTTCCACCTTTACTTAAATCACAGAGGAAGTGGAAACGATCATTAATGTGTTTGCTTCGATCGTGGAAAATTGGATTTTCGGTTAGCTTAATAGTGGAACTATTATCACAGTACACCATTGTAGCTCCAATTGAGATATGATCGAGCTTTTCCAGCATCCTTCTCAACCATATGGTTTCGCAAGCACAAGCTGCAGTAGCAATGATTGCACAAGCTGCAGCAGCAATCATTGCACAAGCTACAACAGCAATGATTTCAGCTTAAGTAGTGGACAGTGTGACTACCGGTTGCTTCTATGAGGACCATGAAACAGCTCCTAAACTTAGCAAAAATGAATAATCTGACACGCACTCATCTCGGACCTTTTCTCTATTCACACGCTCTCGTCCAGCATATGATACAACTTAAAAGCAAAATTCACTACTAGTGATTCATCTCCGTTGCACCCGAGTGACTCGCACGTCAGCTCCGCTAGTTCCTGTGTAACGACCCGGGAAAGAAAGAAAGAAAAAAAAATGTGTATATATATATATATATATATATATATACATATATATATAATAAATAAATAAATAAATAAAGGAAAACGAGAAAACTAGAAAAAAAAACAAAAACAAAAACTCAGTCGCTGGAAAACCCGCGAGTTTTCCGGCGACCGCCGAGTTTTGCGGAACCCACGCGATACGACGGCCACAACACGCCCAGCCCTCAGCCCACGACACCAGCACCATCAGGATACCTGCAAAGAGAGAAAAGACAGAAACTACGAGAAAGAGAGATTTCGGAAAAAAAAAATTGGCGAGTGTCCAGTTTCTCCGACGAACCCTCAAACCACCCTCAAACCGACACCAAACGACCTATTACCACCATGAGAACGGTCCCTAGCGAAAGCACGTTAACTCAAGGTGCGTTCTGCGTTTCTTCATAAGCGCCGTCGTCGGTACCGAGGTCGGAAAATTGGATTTTTCCTAATCGTCATAGATCTGTGATTTTAGGAACCTTTAGGCGCAAGACTTCCAGAAAAGAAAGAAGGACGACAAATAAAGAAGAAGAGAAAGAGAGAGGACCGAAATCGGCAATGGAAACGTAGCGGGAAGGAGAGAGAGAAAGCTCGCTGGAAAATCGGCCGAAGTCGGGTAAGGAAGATGAGACCCACGGATCCGGGTCAACCCGAACCCAGAATCTGAGAGGGTCAGCCCATTCTTTCCTCGGCCTCTGCCTTCGGCCCAGCCCAACTACTGCGGCCCAAACCTCAGACCAGCCCAGAAGTTACGGTTCAATTGAACCAACCCGAGACCAGACCCACGGTCCAAGCGAGCCGGCCTGCAACCCAAAAAAAAAAAAAAACTTTCGGCCCAGCCTAATAAGCGGAGGCCCAACTGTAGTCTTGGCCCCGTAGCCTCTGTAGCCCGCGACCCAGACCATGACCCGAACCGGACTGCGACCCGCGCTTCGACCCGACGCTACT
>NW_019268542.1:1946276-1969133 GCF_002738365.1 Cucurbita moschata
ATATAGTTTTAAAATTTTAGGTTAATGGACTTAAAATTACTTTTTTGACAACCACTTTTATCATTTAATATCATTTAACCAACTGTATTTAATATTTATTAATTAAATAATTATAAATTCTATCAAAATTAAATTAATGGAGTGCATCTAGACTAACAGCCCACGAAAAATTGACGTGTTAGTAGTTTTAATGTTTGTTTGAATTAAGTCGAAAAAAAATAGCATTTAACTTTTCGTAGATTTTAACTAATACAATCGACTTAGTTTAAGTGCATAAATTATTTTCAAAAAACAAAAGTTAAAATACTCTACATGTCCATGTCAATAATAAATCTAGAAACTCAACGATAATCTCGAAAAATAACATACAACAATGAGTCTTCTTAACCTCGCTCTCATTTGAATCACAAAGAAGCTATACATACAAAAATGCTCTTATTCGAAACCTACTCGTAGAAATCTCATCAAATCTTATTTCTTATTCAACCTTATAAAGGTGATGTGTTCTATCTAGGTTGCATACATCTCTACTTATAAACACAATTGACGCTTCCTTAGTAGCACCCTCTAATATACCACGGACCCTAAATAGGTTATTCGTATTCCTCTATACTTAGTAGACCCTCATTATTCAAGATAAATTCATAATCATATGTTGAAATCTAATGGTCCATACATAGTACTAGCAAGCCCATATGATCATAATCGACTACATTGTTTCAAAGATAAAAAAAAATATATAGTAAGACAAAGGCTAAGGCTCATAAACAAGCCAATATTATTCTAGGTCATACTATAAAATCTAACAAATATATTATGAGCATATAGGATAATTCAACCACATGATAGGGTAGACTCAAATTTCTAGTCTTAAGTTAGAATAGGTTGTTTTGCATTTCATTGTTTTAAATTATTTTGTGTTTGTTTTTGTTTTCTCTAAATTTTAGTATTTCATATTTAAACACGTAAGACCCAGAGAAGAATTGTTTTAAACGTTTTTTTTTTGAAATTTTTGTTATCAATTATGTTCATGTAAGAGTTATATTTCCGCATTATAGATGAGCATGAGACGTTAGTAGCGACTCTGAGTGTGTGGAAATTTAGGGTCGTTACAGATTCTACTTGATTTGATTTGCTAAGGAAGAACGAAAAGAATTCTTGCAAGCGGGCAAACTTGAGCTTTTTCTTCCATGCTGCTTTTCTATCCCGGATCTAGCCGGATTCGAAGCTGATGCCAACAACGCTCTGGCTGCAAGTCGCTTTAGGTTTCATTCCAATACCTCAGTGTGTTGCAAGGGTGATAGATCCGCTTCGGGAGACTATGGTCCCCAAAGAAAGATCCGATCTGTCCTCCAGACTGCGCTTTCGCATACCGGAAGAGATTTGAATGAAAACTCTTTCTAGAAAGGAAAGGATGGATGCGCGAGTCTCTCTCATAAAAAGGTACTGTCAGGTCGCTCTACCCCTCTCTGTTTCTGACATCTTCTTCCTTTGTTGTTCAACTCTTCTTCATAGCCACCATTGAATCCTGTCTCTCTTGCCCTTTTCTCACAACAAGTCATTGCCTTAATTATGAAGCCTCTACCTTGAGTTGTTTCTCAATACCTAATCGCCTATGTTATTCATTCTCGTTTCTATTTTCTCTCTTCATTCCCATTCTATTTTTAATGGTAATTTCTATATCTTCCAAGATTTGGTTTGACTGAATTCTTATGGAAATTTTTCATTCTCTCTCCTTTTTTGTTCTATTTGGAGATTGACCAAGACCCTTCCAACGACCCCCTCTCTCTTCTCCTTCTTCCTTTGGGTTTTTCTCTCCTACTTGGTGGGTTAATCATATTCTGTCAAGTTAACATCCCTGCAGCCCGTTGAACCTTCTGCAGTTTTCGATATAAAAAAAAAAAAATACTATGCTGTCCAACCGGACGTCTCCTCCAAACCATGTTACTAACATCTTCACAAAAAGTTTTTCTCGACCTCTCTTTGAATTTTTCGGATCTAAGTTTCACGTTCATTCAAATTCGGCGCTCAGCTTGCAGGGTTTTAAGGATATTTAGCCTTCTATTACGGTTTATCATAGGTACCATATTTAATCCTTTATTGTAGTCAAATATCTAGATATTTGCCTCCTTATCATATTTTCCTCCTATCACGGCTTATCAAATTTGCCTTTTAGTAGGCAAATATATTGTATCCTTTTTAATTTATTTGTTTATTTGATTATCTAAATGATTATAAATAGAGAACTTTCACCACCATTTAGGTACGATGGGTTTTAACAAATATTCTCACAGGTAACCAATTTCTTAAACACGTCTCCGAGCAATTAAGTAACTATTTGAATATTTTTTGAAGAAATACTTATTGGAATAAACTAGGACTTCCAAGAAAAATGTCTATAAGATTATCATATGACTAATTTAGCCCAAGAATTTAAGACTAAACTCAGTAAGATGAAAAGTTGATTGATTTAGCTAGTATCCACGTTTAAGGACTTCAACAAACTTACGTCTTGTGCCCTTTTCATATGCGTCGACGTCAGTAAACGAAGTTGAGATTTTAGGTTTCCTAAACGTTCATAGATATGTAATTATTGACACTTTTAAGCCGCAAAACTCCGCGAAAGGAAGGAAGGAAGGCAAACAGAGAGGAAAAAAAAGGACAAAAATCGGCATCGAAAATGACAAACAGAGGAGAGAGAAATGTCGCTAAAGAATCGCGCAAGGAATCGGGCGAAGAATAAAGGATCCGTCATATTTCGGTCAGCCCTATCTGTGACCCGAGGCCCAAAACCCGCGTGATAAAAAGTTCCAGACTTTGATAACACGGACTCTCATGACGTATGAAAAACATTGTAGAATGACTATGATAGCGTTTTTAGTAAGCTATTGTATCTAATATTTTTTGGAGTGTTAGTTAGAATTTTTATACTCCTACATGCTACTGTTTGTAAACTTACATGACTTTGAGCGAGACAGTATCAAAGCATCCAGAAGATGAGTATCGGATTTGAAATAGGTTTGAATCATGTATTGGCTCTCGTACTTCTTGACTATATTTTATTGTTTTAAAAAATATTGTACCACTAGATCTCTACATGGATATCAAAAAATTATTCACATCAATCTCATTTTAATGTCAATATGGTATCTTTAGACTCGGTTTATTTTCAGTTTCTTTTTTAGAAAAGAATTTACTAAAAATGGAAATAAGTTCTTGTTTTGATATTGAAGAAATAAAATAATGTTGTCATTTTGTTGAACCTAAAAGTTTGTTTAACCATACCATTTAAACTTGTTTTTGTTGGGTTAGATTTTGAAGGAATAAAAATAAAAAACTAAAAATAACTAATTGTGTGTATATAAATACAACTCTATATATCTCCCATCAAGTCATTCCAAAATTCCTTTTTGTATTAGTTTTTGTTATCGATAATCATTATGTCGAAGGGAACCATGATTATTTTAATTGTGGTTCTCTTTGTTAGCATTGACATGATTGAGATAACAAATGCAACACAATACATCGGTTACGACCATTTGAAAGGCAACCTTAATCCTGGATGTATCCCAAAACATCCTGAACTTTGTAAATTAACTCCTCCAAATCCATATAAAAGAGGTTGTAATATAATTGAACTTTATTGAATAAAGTGAATTTTACGATCATTAATCTAAATCCAATAAACTAAGAATACTCTGGGGCTATAGTATGATTAGTTAAACTATATGTAGAGACATAAGAATGGATCAAGTTCAAGTATATGGCCAAAATGATCGATGGTACAGGGATAAGGCTGAGTACCTTATCTTGGAGACACTATGGATGCGCCCCAATTTTGTATATGATATAAACAATGTGATCACTAAATTGTACATGTGGAGACATGTGAGTGTGAGCGTCCTATGCAATGAGTATTGTATAAGATCGGACCATGAAGAAAATAACTCACTTTATAATGTCTTTTACTGTTGAGATTGATTTTTTCACTCGATGACCTATGTAACTCGACCTTAATCCTGGGCTAACTATGAACTCTTGTCTATTTAGAATTATCCTTAGATTTGTATGGGTGAGAGTGGCCCGAGTTCGCCGACTCAATAAGCCTCCCATTTCAAGGGTAAAACTGGGTGAATAGCTAGGGACATAGGGTGCAAGATAGAATTCGCTCCTACCCGCTTTTAGGGATAGTAGAGAGGTTGTTCCCTTAAGTACTGACTCCAGGTCTTGAACAAAGGGTCCCACCCTCTCATTGGCTCAAGAGGGATTCGGTTTGGTGGTTGGATCACAAACCAATTGTTCATTAGAGGATCAGTGGGACTTAAGGAACAAGAAGTAACTTTAGAGGTAAGACGGTAAATTAACCCAGCTCTAGTTACGAGCAACCTGTGAAGGATCGACTTACTAATCATGGCTATATCAAATGGACAGAAATATATCTATAATGAGGAGAGGGACAGAAATATATCTATAGTGAGGGGAGTGCAACTATCAGGCTACAGTGAAGTGTCCTAGTAGTTAACGAATGTTGTTTAACAAGGTTAATGAGTTTAGCCGGTTAATCTCGAATCGTTGGAGCCTATGATCTGTAGGTCAATTAGGTCCCTCTGCTAGCTCATATCACACTAAACCTTAGAACACTATGATGACTGAGTTCGAAGTGTTCGAATTCAAATTAGGGAATACATGCTAAATATATACGATATATTTACCAGAATTTTGTTTTAGTTATGAATTAAACAAAAAAAAAAAATTGGAGATATTTAAATAAGATTTAAATATTTTAATTAGGAATAGTAATTCATATGTGCCCCAAATGAAATTTTATTTAATGTTAAATATTAATTAAAATTTTTAATTAATCATTTAATATTATTTTGATTTGAATTAATTGTTGAATTAAAATTAAAAAAAAGTCAAAATGTTTACTTCACTTAATCCAAAAATACATGTTCGAGTTAGTTGAATATTGAGTGTCAGTATATGGTTTAACAAACATAATCCTACAAATTTGAGTGGAATTTTGAGTGTTAAAATTTGGTAATCTCAAATTTAAGTGAACAAGCAAATATGAATATAAATAGAGTCATCAACCTACATGGAAATTCTTCTTCAAAAACTTTGACAAAATCTCTCAAAACTCTCCCTTTACATATACTAAATTCCTATCAAGTTTCATCACTCACCGGATTTCACAATCCCGTTCTAAGGCAGGAGAATAATAGGGAAGACACTAGTGGTGGTTCGAAACCGGTTCGTTAAGAAAAAGGAATTTGAACTACAGAAGGTTAGTATTCAAACTCATTGAGTTTTAATGAACATGCTAACTAATTTACTATAATTGATGTACTTAGAGTGCCTAAGATCCAAATTGCTTCCGCACGTGTTATAGTAACACCATCACTTTGGATCTTCTTTTGCTTATATTTATTCGACCATTTGCCCAATTTAAAAGTGCTTTCGAGTGGCTAACTAAGATGAATCAAGGCCATAGTTGTCCATTTATATCTAAAATTGGAGAAATTATTTTTGAAGGCTACCACAAGGACACCTTAAATTGTTGTACCATGAGATGTATGAGAGAAAAATAATAAAAGTATTTTAATGATTTCTTAGGGATGTCAGTTTTATAGTTAACATCTTACCACTGTTAAAGTGTAGTCACATTCTGATGCAGTTGCTTCGTAATTAATTTTTCTTAAAATTGACACAAATGTATACGCATGTTTCAATTTTTTTTTAATTATAATACGTCTTTAAGTTTTTGTTACTAATTTCAAATCTATTACAAAATCTTTATTTTTGGTGTATTATTTCATGCATTTTCGTATTAGATTTGAGCATGTGAGTCAATATTAATATATTTACATTGATAATTTAGGTATGGAGTACGGTCACCATTAGAACGAAAGGATCTCTTGCATACTCGCGAGGATTACCTTAGGTTCCTTCTCATGTATCATAGTGACTTAAGGCGCCCCTTGCGCAAGACCGAGGAAGGATCTAGACATACATGAAACCATACATGAAACCTAGAGCCAAGAAAGAAGAAAAAACAAACCTTAAGTTGTGAACCTCAGATGGATTGAGTACTCCTTCAAAGAAGTATACTGAGGGTAGTTGAACAGTGACTTACCAAGTTGGTATAACCTTTTAGCCATGGGTGATCGTTAAAAATAGTATTGAGCACATAGCCTAAGTTTTTGTTCATAGGATTAAGTCCGACGAGACCTATAAGTAGGTATACTCATCCCATGTTATTCTTCTTTTTTTTTTTAAATCGAGTGTAGACCACTGTTGAGGGTGGGAGCATGGAAAGTCGTGCAACTTCATCTAGCCATCTTCCTTCTTGTCATTTTATTATTATGTTTTGATTTGACTTTGCATATATTGCCTTTGAACTATTTTTATGTCTGTTTTTTTAACTATTTTTATGTCCATTTTGAATGCGTATTTAAATTTTAAATTTCTTGTCTGTCCTTTTACAAAAGAAATTTTTACCGTCATTTTTTTCCCTCGAGTATATATAGCTACTTATGATTCGAGGTATCAAGAATTGGGTCGTTACAATTTGATATCTCAGTTCTAAGTTGATTAGGTCCAATAGATAATTTTCTTTAGATAGAGAGTTAGTGTGTCCCTTGGGGCTTGACTCATAGTGTAACCATCAGTTAAAAAAATAAAAAAATTTAGTAGCCGTAAAACTCTAGTTTTCCAGCGACCGTCGAAGTTTTCATGACCAACGCAGACGGTATTGAAAATCAAGTCATTACAAAAAAATCAGGTGGTTACAATTTGATATCACAGTTCTAGGTTGATTAGGACCTATAGATAATTTTCTTTAGATATAGATAATTTGCTTGGCTCATAGTGTAACAATTAATTGAAAAAGAAAAAAAACTTAGTCACCGGAAAGTTTTCTGACGACTGTCGAAGAAACACGCTCCACGACAGGCCAAAATTACCACAGACGCTTCCCTCAACCTTCAACTATCGCCACACGATCCAAAATACCTACAGAGAAGAGAAGAGAAACGAAAGAAATATAGGGAGAGGGAGAGAGAGAGAGATCCAAACTTTCTCAGCGAGATACAAGATGATCAACCCGACGTCACCCAAAATTGCCTCAGATGCTTCCCTCAACCTTCAACTATCGCCACACGATCCAAAATACCTACAGAGAAGAGAAGAGAAACGAAAGAAATATAGGGAGAGGGAGAGAGAGAGAGATCCAAACTTTCTCAGCGAGATACAAGATGATCAACCCGACGTCACCCAAAATTGCCTCAGATGCTTCCCTCAACCTTCAACTATCGCCACACGATCCAAAATACCTACAGAGAAGAGAAACGAAAGAAATATAGGGAGAGGGGGAGAGAGAGATCGGAACTTTCTCAGCGAGATACAAGACGATCAACCCAACGTCAAAACAACTGAGTTATACCGCTAACGAGATCTCGGACGACCACACATCAACCTAAGGTACATTTTGTGCCCTTTTCATACGTGTCGTCGTCGGTAAATGAGGTCGAGATTTTGAATTTCCTAAACATTCATAGATCTGTGCACTATGATATCATTACACTAGATGTGCACATCCAAGTGGGACGTAGATGTGTATTAGTTGTATTAGTTGAACCATAAAGTTAGCCAATTTTACGGCACGGCTCCCTATCAGGTCCATAGGTCTAAGCCTCCTCACTAGTCAATTATATAGAAAAATATTAAATGGTCTCCACATACCAAACCACGCCTTTTCAACTTGTTTTGTTGAAGTGCTGGGTATGGGGTTCGAATCCATGCGCACTTACGTGTAGAAGATCTTAAGTCTTCCCCTTAACCTCTCGGGCAAACCAACTAATTGATGCACTTTTGTGCAGAAGATCTAAATTTAAATTAATTAAACAAATATTGAAAATTAGTATGAATACTAAATTTGCTTTCCTAGAAGGTTCATAGTATGATAATTTAGCCTTCTATTACGGTTTATCATAGATACCATATTTGATTGTTTATTGTAGTCAAATATCAGAAACACGTCCGAACAATTAAGTAACTATTTGAATATTTTTTGAAGAAATACTCGTAGGAATAAACTAGGACTTCCAAGAAAAATGACTATAAGATTATCATATGACTAATTTAGCCCAAGAATTTAAGACTAAACTCAGTCAAATGAAAAGTTGATTGATTTAGCTAGTATCCACGTTTAAGGACTTCTGCGACTCTGATTTTGAATCTAATTGCTCTGATTGAAGTTGAGACTCCTGGCAAAGTATAAATGACTCTATAATGTTGATATGAATGTTATTAAAAAAAATTTCCAATTTTTATTTTTTTGGAGAGCATGTTCATGTGGTTGAATTATCCTATATGCTCATAATATATTTGTTAGATTTTATAGTATGACCTAGAATAATATTGGCTTGTTTAGTGAGCCTTAGCCTTTGTCTTACTATATATATTTTTTTTATCTTTGAAACAATGAGTCGATTATGATCATATGGGCTTGCTAGTACTAGGTATGGACCATTAGATTTCAACATATGATTATGAATTTATCTTGAATAATGAGGGTCTACTAAGTATAGAGGAATACGAATAACCTATTTAGGGTCCGTGGTATATTAGAGGGTGCTACTAAGGAAGCGTCAATTGTGTTTATAAGTAGAGATGTATGCAACCTAGATAGAACACATCACCTTTATAAGGTTGAATAAGAAATAAGATTTGATGAGATTTCTACGAGTAGGTTTCGAATAAGAGCATTTTTGTATGTATAGCTTCTTTGTGATTCAAATGAGAGCGAGGTTAAGAAGACTCATTGTTGTATGTTATTTTTCGAGATTATCGTTGAGTTTCTAGATTTATTATTGACATGGACATGTAGAGTATTTTAACTTTTGTTTTTTGAAAATAATTTATGCACTTAAATTAAGTCGATTGTATTAGTTAAAATCTACGAAAAGTTAAATGCTATTTTTTTTCGACTTAATTCAAACAAACATTAAAACTACTAACACATCAATTTTTCGTGGGCTGTTAGTCTAGATGCACTCCATTAATTTAATTTTGATAGAATTTATAATTATTTAATTAATAAATATTAAAGACAGTTGGTTAAATGATATTAAATGATAAAAGTGGTTGTCAAAAAAGTAATTTTAAGTCCATTAACCTAAAATTTTAAAACTATATGGTAAGAAATAAAAACAGATGGAATAAACCAAACATATTTGTTATTTATAAAAATATAAGGCAAAATAATATTTTTAAGGAAGTTTTTTTTTATTTTTTTATTTTTTTATTTAATGTATTTAATCTAGAAAGCATTCTAAATAAACCATAATTTGTTAGCGAGTTAGATTATCGAGATAGGAATTTTTAAGAATGGGGCAACCATTGAGTCTACTGGAGTAGAAGTGGAAGTATAGACGGAAGGACAATGAAGGGTCATGGTAAGAACGATTATTTTAGAAAAGCCGACGTGATTAGCTATTAAGTGATCATTTCGAAGACACGATCGATGCCTTATATAGTTTAGAATTGTCGGTCTTCAACATCATAGGAGGAAGTTGGAAAGCACTGATTGTTGAGATCTAAATTGGTTTCGAGTATAAATGAGAAGGTGTGAAGGATTATAACAAAATAATATATAGTACATGAAGTTGTAACACTCAAATGTTTTAAGTGAATAAAAGTATATTTTAAAATTTTGAATCATAAGGAAAATAAATAAATAAATAAGAAAAGTTGAGTTAAGTTACAGAGTCACTCGAGAAAGAACTTGACGTCCTGTTTAAATTCAACATGGTGAAACAGGATGTAACGACCCTAAATTTCTACATATCTAGAGTCGCCACATCCTAATGCAGAATAAAAATCTAAGAATGCTCATCTTTATTAGTGGAAAAATTTAAAACTTCATAATACATTTAAACATTGGAAACCAATACCGAACTTACATGTTTCAAACATCGTGCTGGAGTTCAAAAGATAAAATAAAACGATTATAAATTAATTAATATAAATGAATGAAATGCAAACGCCCTATCGTAACCAAGACTAGGAATTTTAAATATGCAACTATCCTATGCACGCGCCACAGTCTCTGATCACGATGCCGCCGTCAACCGTACATGGGAGCCTTGCCTTTACCTGAAAAACAATATGGCACACGGCCTGAGTATTTCGAAGAAATACTCAGTAAGTGACCCCACTATAGGGGCCATGCTAATGCAAACACATGCAATCATGAATAGGGACTTATCTCTAATCATCTTAGGGGTGGCCTCTAGTCTCGGACAAATTGGATGTGTAGTACTTCCCAAAACACGACTCACACGTGCGAGTGTGAGTCCCCAAGGTGCTCGCACACCCCCTGGACCCTCTGATCAAGCTAATCTGTAGTGACGTCCAGAGGTCAGCGGAACCCCATAGTGTCATGCTCCTCATGAACACCCTCATCTGTGTGCTTTCGCACCTGTGCGCATTCGCGCTCATCATAAGGTGCGCGTTCGCACTCATCATCTCTAGGGGAAGTAGCCCTATACTTATGAACATACAATATGCATGAGGTCCCTCTAAATCCATCGTAATGTCTCTTCTGACACAACCCTCTAGTCTCATCTCTTTGTTACTCTAGGTAACGCATACTCGTGTTTATTTATATTAATATCATTTTCATGCTCTTAGGGTTGTGTCTTATGTCGATCTAACGACATGATGCAATATGGCACTCATCATCATCTAGCATGCTCAATATGGAAAACATCATCATATTAAGGTAAAAAATCATGCAATCATCATGCTCTAATGCCACAACGTGGTCAAAAATATCAAGCGTCATTCAACAAAATATGTATATACTGCACATATCATCAAGCATCATAACCCACACATCATCATAACTCATACAATTTATTTAGCCTATCCTATAGTAAGGCCACTTACTTTGTTGGCCTTGGCCGAAGTACTCCCTAAATAGCTAAACGTAAGCTCCCGTTCCGTGAGAGTTGCTTCCTACGTCGTCGGGGTTTGTTTCCTATCACACCGTTCCCCACTTTCCGTTAGTATTTCACAATTAATTTATCTATAATTTAATAAATGTGAAATATGGCTCTCAAACGGCCTCGAATACCTTAATCGGGGCTGAAAACAGATCTGGGAGGGTCGGAACAGTGGAAACCGGGCTGAAAACAGGTGAGCCGAGCCATTTGCGCCAAGCCGAGCTGAGGGACCGCCTGCGCCGCTATGTGACACATGGCAGCAGCAGAGCGAGCCACGTCGCGCAGTAGCGTCGGGTCGAAGTGCGGGTCGCAGTCCGGTTCGGGTCATGGTCTGGGTCGCGGGCTGCAGAGGCTACGGGGCCAAGACTACAGTTGGGCCTCCGCTTATTAGGCTAGGCCGAAAGTTTTTTTTTTTTTTTTGGGTTGCAGGCCGGCTCGCTTGGACCGTGGGTCTGGTCTCGGGTTGGTTCAATTGAACCGTAACTTCTGGGCTGGTCTGAGGTTTGGGCTGCAGTAGTTGGGCTGGGCCGAAGGCAGAGGCCGAGGAAAGAATGGGCTGACCCTCTCAGATTCTGGGTTCGGGTTGACCCGGATCCGTGGGTCTCATCTTCCTTACCCGACTTCGGCCGATTTTCCAGCGAGCTTTCTCTCTCTCCTTCCCGCTACGTTTCTGTTGCCGATTTCGGTCCTCTCTCTTTCTCTTCTTCTTTATTTGTCGTCCTTCTTTCTTTTCTGGAAGTCTGGCGGCCTAAAGGTTCCTAAAATCACAGATCTATGACGATTAAGAAAAACCCAATTTTTCGACCTCGGTTACCGACGACGGCGTTTACGAAGAAGCACAGAACGCACCTTGAGTTAACGTGCTTTTGCTAGGGACCGTTCTCGTGGTGGTAACAGGTCGTTTGGTGTCGGTTTGAGGGTTCGTCGGAGAAACTGGACACTCGCCAATTTTTTTTTTCCCAAATCTCTCTTTCTCGTAGTTTCTGTCTTTTCTCTCTTTGCAGGTATCCTGATGGTGCTGGTGTCGTGGGCTGAGGGCTGGTCGTGCTGTAGTCGTCGTATCGCGTGGGTTCTGCAAAACTCGGTGGTCGCCGGAAAACTCGCAGGTTTTCCAGCGACTGAGTTTTTCTTTTTCTTTTTTTTTTCTAGTTTTCTCGTTTTCCTTTTTTATTTATTTATTTATTATAGATATATATATATATATATATACACATTTTTTTTCTTTCTTTCTTTCCCGGGTCGTTACACAGGAACTGGCGAAGCTGACGTGCGAGTCACTCGGGTGCGACGGAGATGAATCAATAGTAGTGAATTTTGCTTTTTAAGTTGTATCATATGCTGGACGAGAGCGTGTCAATAGAGAAAATGTCCGAGATGAGTGCCTGTCAGATTATTCATTTTTGCTAAGTTTAGGAGCTGTTTCATGGTCCTCATAGAAGTAACCCGTAGTCACACTGTCCACTACTTAAGCTGCAATCATTGCTGCTGCAGCTTGTGCAATCATTGCTGCTGCAGCTTGTGCAATCATTGCTGCTGCAGCTTGTGCTTGCGAAACCATATGGTTGAGAAGGATGCTGGAAAAGCTCGATCATATCTCAATTGGAGCTAAAATGGTGTACTGTGATAATAGTTCCACTATTAAGCTAACCGAAAATCCAGTTTTCCACGATCGAAGCAAACACATTAATGATCGTTTCCACTTCCTCTGTGATTTAAGTAAAGGTGGAACTGTGATGTCACAACATTGTCATACTAAAGAGCAAGTGTTTGATACCATAACAAAACCTTTGACTCGAGTTGTGTTTAAGATGCTACGCGTGTTGCTTGGTGTCTGTCAAGATCCTGAAGTTTGATCTAAACACGCATTTTAGTTCTATTTTTATGTTATAGTTTCTTAATATTAGATCACTGATACAATTTTATGCCCATATCAGATAGCTATTTTTATGCTTTAGTTTCTTAATATTAGATCACTGATAAGATTTATGCGGATATCAGTCGTAGATATATTCTTTGTTTTGGCATGATATTCTAGTTTCTGTTAGAACTTTATTTTTATCTTTGGTTACACATTGTACTGGCTATAAATATACTCATTCTTCCGAGAATAAAGTACTAGTTTCCTTCCTTTTGCAAACTTATCTTCATTAAATTTATCACCGCTATCCTAAGCAATTTAACTGGGTGTGTATTTATTGTTCTACACACGGTCAACACGTGTGAGTATGGACCCACCAATCGGTTCGCACACCTCTTGGAAATCCTTCTTTTTGGGTGAGCATTCCTAGGAGTTGTTGATGTCGGACACCCGTTAGGAATAGCAACCATTGTAGCATTCTAATAAATATAATGATTGTTTCCGTGCCTCGTAGTGTACGCATCTGTACCATCATAAAAGAAGAAGGGGTATCCGTGACTTTATATTATATTCGTGGCTTTCATTACATGTATAACAACCCCTCTAACATTTTTCTTTATATTATATCATTTTATCATAATTTTCCATGCATTTATCGGAGTTATGCATTATCATGTCTTCTAACATATCATAAACTTATCATGTCTTCTAACGTATCATATCATATCATATATCATAACATTCAAAAATCACATCACGAGCAGGTCGTCAAGCATAGAATATCTTAACACATCATATTGTAAACATATCATTTGAGTACGTATAACATAACATTCACATATCATATCGTACACATCATTTCATTATCATCCAAATATATGTGTATACGGCACATGCGAAGCCACGACCACATGTCATCATACAACATAAAATTTATAACCAAATCAATAGAAGTGTCACCTACTTGTTGGCTTTAACCGACATTTCCCTAATATTCAAGTACGTTTGCTTTTCGTCCCTTGAAATTTCTCAAAGTATTGTCGATTGTAATTTTCTATTAAAACGTTCATTTTGTTTCGTTAGTAAGTAAAATTCCTTAACTCAATTTAACTTAAATCGTGAAATTGAACCTTATATTTACCTTAATTGTCTTAAACAAGGTCAATTTTAGCTTGAAGATGATCAGAACGATGAAAATTGAACAAAATTCCCTCTACCGAGCTGAGGGACTGATTTCTTAGTCGCAAAGGCAAGCGAAAGTCGAGCGAGCTAACTGAACCGCATAAGCTGAAGGAAGCTTGGTAGTATCTTAATATGCATAATTGAGCTTGACAAAATTTGAGGAAAAATAAAAAGGTAAAAAAAACTGTCATTATAGAACTATGTCATTATTTTATTGTGGCCTATGCCATTTTTATAGTTAAGAGACAGTAACACCTCTATACATAGAGAGAGGGGGCTTAGTGTAGTCTAATGCTTGTTGAACTCCTTGAGGACATCTTCAAATGATGATAGTACTCCACCTTCGCAATATATGACCAAGGAATGCCATCGTCAGTTATAGCTTCTACCACAATAATAAAAATTCTTATTCTACCTCCATTGATCGTATAAGACAAACCATTCACCACACGCAAGTCAATGAGACGTTCACCATATTTGTTATACACTTCCATTGCAAACCTTCCGACTTTTTGCAATTCTTCTTCATTGATATTCTTAATTGAAACTAGATTTGAAGGAAACACTTCTTCACACCTCATTTAGGAACACCTTTGATAGATAATTTCAACAAACTTTGTTCATGAATAGTTGAAGTTCGATATTTATAGTTGTGGTTGAACGCTATTCATATTGATATAGCAGAATCTTACAACAAAGACTAATTTCGCATTCCTTTGCTAGGAGATAGCTTTGAATCAAATTCTTTGGTTTGGATAATGGTGGAATTGTTTAAGTCAAACAATTAATCAAATGTATTACTAGTAGAACAAACATTTTGTAGGTATATTTTTTAGTTTTAGTAATAAATTACACATTAATAGTTCGATACAAAGTTACTTAATATTGTGAGTAGAAGTTTAGATTGAGCTCGGTTGAACAGGTAATCTTAAAGTATATTTAAAACTAAATATGATTTCCTTTTTATACATTCACAAAAACAAAATGTGCACGTCTAGGTTGGAAGTTTGGTGTGTTTTGGTTGGACCATAAAGTTAGCCAATGCTTTGCTTTGTTGATCTAGCCCTAAGCCTTTTCACTACTGTTATAGGAGGCTTAACTTAGCCACTTATTTCTAATCTCTTTATTTCATCTTGGTTGGACCATAAAGTTAGCCAATGCTTTGCTTTGTTGATCTGGCCCTACGCCTTTTCACTACTATTATAGGAGGCTTAACTTAGCCACTTATTTCTAATCTCTTTATTTCATCTAAGTCATTAAACGATTGACCTACAAGTAAGCTTGAAAAATGCACACCCGGAAAATCGAACCCCGATCAGTACCGTTGGAGGGTACCCACTACACACTAGATGCGCACATCAGAAGTAATGTATGTTTTAGTTGGACCATAAAGTAAGTTTGGCATGGTTAATCTAGCCCTATCACTTCACTACTATTAGATGATCGAACCCCAGTTAGTACCCATAAAGTTAGCCGATTCTATGGCTACTGTGTGTTTTGGCTAGACTATAATCTACGAGAAATCATGAAAATGTACATCCAGGGAAAACCTAGATCGAAACCCGGCCAGTACCGTGGGTAGGTACTATGATACCAATATACTACATTTCACTTCCCGGTGGGAAGTACTATGTGTTTTAGTTAGACCATAAAGTTAGCCAATTCTATGACTTGGTCAATCTAGCCCTATTAGGCCCATAAGTCTAAGCCTCTTCACTACTATTATCTCTTGATTGCATCTAAGAAATTAGACAATTGATCTACAAGAAAGCTTAAGAAAATGCACATTCACAGAATCGAGCCATGATTAGTACAGTGGGAGAGTCTATGATGTTGGGATTCATGCCCTAAAGCCTCGTAATTGATTATTTAGTTTATAACAATAATTTTTATTATTTTATTTATAATTTAATTGTTATCCATGGTATGAAAATCCAAGGTTATTAATGTAATCTTGAACCGTATGTGTTTGACATACAAGAGCATCAGGTTCAAGTAATAACCTAAAGAGTCTATAGTACATGGATAAGGTTGGATGCCTTATCCTGGTAACACTATTGATACGGCCACTTTGTAATCGTTACAAATGATTTGATCCAAATCATTCATGTGGAGACATATAAGTGGGGGTATCCTAAACAATGAGTTTGTATAAGACTAGACCAAGAAATATTTAATCTCGCTTTATAAATCCATTAATTGAGAAGATTAATATTTCACATGATTATCATATGCAACTCGATCTTAATCCTGAGTGAGTTATGAGCTCCTGCTACGAGGGCTTGTTCTTTCATTTACATGGGTGAGAATGACTCTTTTAGTTGATTCAATATGTCTACCATTTTAGGGACTTGACCAAATAGGGAGTTGGGAACATAATATCATGAGATGGAATTCACTCCTTTGCATATAACGAAAGTAGGTTTGAGTTGTTCTCTTAAGTACTAATTTCGGGACTTGAACAATGGGGCCCCACCCTCTCATTGGCCCGAGAGGGACTTGGTTTCTGATTGGATCATAAACAAATTGTTCATTAGAGAATCAGTGGTACTTAAGGTGAAAGATGTAATTACAGGGGTAAAACGCACTTTTGACCCAGCTGTAATTATGAACAACTCGTGAAGAATCGACTTGCTTGTAAGGGTTATATCAATGGACATAACTTGTCCTACAGTGCATAAAAGTGCAACTCTAGGTCTACACTAGAGTGACCTATAGTTAATGAATAGAGATTGGTTAAATAAAGAGTTTAATTAATTAATTTTATATTATTAGAGATTACAATCGTTAGGTCCTTAAGGTTCCCTAGTTAGCCCCCTAGCTCATAGTAAGCTTAAAGGTTCAATTTATTTGAAAGTAAATTTGAAGTGTTCAAATTCACCTTTAATATATTAGATATATTAAATATAAAAGAGAAAAAAATTTAATTTGAAATGTCAAATTAATATTTAATATATGAGATATATTAAATAAATAGAGAAAATAAATTTAATTTGAAATGTCAAATTAATATTTAATATATGAGATATATTAAATAAATAAAGAAAATATATTTAATTTGAAGAGTTCAAACTAATATTTAATAAATTAGATAAGTTAAATATAAATGGAAAAAAATATATTAATTTAAAGGGTTCAAATTAATATTTAATATATTAGATATGTTAAAGAAAAAATGTATTTATTGTATTTGATACAATTAAATATTACATCAATTAATGTATGATATATTAAATAAAAATATTTTTGAAATTGGAATGAAATTCAAATTAATTAAATATATATTACGATATCTTATAATATCTAAATATGATTTGTATAAGGTATTATATTCTAATATATTAAATATGCAAATATATTATTTGACAAATATTCTTCTAGAGTCCCTTGGTCGAGCAAAAGACACATCAATCTCTCCCACTTTCTTTGGAGAATGTAATTCTCTAGAGAATTCTCGAAACTCTTTCTTCTTCTCCAGTTCGTTGGGGATTTTCTTTCAAAAGTCTCTCACAGGCTTTGTTTCTCAAGAGTCGCTTTGTTTCTCAAGAGTCCCTTGGGGATTTTTTTTCAAGAGTCTCTCCAGTCCCTTGGGGATTTTCTTTCAAGAGTCCCTTGGGAATTTTCTTCTTCTCATGAGTCTTGAAAACTCTTGGCTTTGTGTTCGAGTCATAGCAAGGAAGATCTTGTGGATTGTGGAAGAACATTTGCATGGTTTGATTACTTCAAGAAGTCTTGCAAGATAGGATTTCTACAGAGGTAGAGTTCTTATACTCATATTTATTTCTTTTGTTTTAATTTATAATAAAAATCAAAACGGTTCTCAACGCTTCCGCTACGTGGATGAAGAATTCATTCCCTTCATATGATACCAATACACTAGATGTGCACATCCATGTGGAAAGTAGTGTGTTTTAGTTGGACCATAAAGTTAGCATATTCTATGGCTAGGTCAATCTAGCCCTATCAGACCCATAAGTCTAGGGCTCTTATCTACTATTACAAGAGAGTAAGTCACTCGGGTTCTTGTAAGTACACTTAGCCACTTATTTCTAATTCAGCATTTCATCTAAGTCATTAGAAGATCTATTTATTTCATCTAATTTATTAGAAGATTTACCTACAAGTAAGCTTGAAAAATGCACATCTGGGGAATCCAATCTCGGTCAGTACCGTGGGAGAGTACTATGATACCACTACACTAGATGTGCACATCGAGGAGGGAAGTTGTGTTTTAGTTTGACCATAAAGTTAGCCAATTCCCTATAAGACCCATAAGTCACCCATTATGGTTTCTTCTAGATGCCCTTAGCCACTTATTTTTAATCTCTTTATTTCATAAAAGTCATTAGACGATTGACCTTTAAGTAAGCTTAAAAAATGCACATCCAATAAATTGAACCTCGGTTAGTATCGTGGGAGCGTACTATGATACCACTACACTAGATGTGCTCATCCATAAAGTTTGCCATTTCTATGTCTGGGTAAATTTAGCCCATAAATCTTAGCCTATCATGGGAGGGTACTATGCTACCACTACACTAGATGTGCTCATCCATAAAGTTTGCCATTTCTATGTCTTGGTCAATTTAGCCCATAAATCTTAGCCTCTTCACTACTATTATAGTCACCTATTAGGGGTACAATTCACCTACAAGTAGGCTTGTAAAATGCACCTATTAGGGGCTTGAAAAATGCACCTACTAGGGGTATGATTCACCTACAAGTAAGCTTGAAAAATGCACATCCGTGGAATCGAACCCCTTAGTACCATGGGAGGGTACTATGATACCACGACACTAGATTTGCACGGGAAGTAGTTGTGTTTTAGTTGGACCATGAAGTTAGCCAATCCTATGGCTAGGTCAATCTAGCCCTATCAAGCCCATAAATCTAAGCCTCTTCAGAGTGAGCTGTAAGTCATCATTAGACGATTGACCAACAATTAAGCTTGAAAAATGTACATCCAGAAAATCGAACCCCAATCAATACCGTGGGAGGGTACTATGATACTACTACATTAGATGTGCACATCCAAGTGGGAAGTACTGTGTGTTTTAGTTGGACCATAAAGTTAGCCAATTCTATGGTTCGGTCAATCTAGTCCTATCATGCCCATAAGTTTAAGCCTCTTCACAACTATTACAAGAGTAAGTCAGGGTTCTTTAAGTCAATAGAAGATTGACCTACAAGTATGCTGGTGGGCTTCAAAATTAGAGGGCCTTTTCACAACTATTAGAAGAGTAAGTCACCCATTAGGGGTTCTTCTTTAAGTCATTAGAAGATTGACCTACAAGTAGGCAATTAGGGGGTCTCTTCACAACTATTCCGAGAGTTAGTTACCCATGAGGGATTCTTAAAGTCATTAGAAGGTTGACCTACAAGTAGGCTAGTAGGCTTCAAAATTAGGGGGCCTCTTCCCAACTACTACAAGAGTAAGTCACCCATTAGGGGTTCTTCTTTAATTTTGTAGAAGACTGACCTAAAAGTAGGCTGGTAGGCTTCAAATTTAGGGGGCCTCTTCACAACTATTACAAGAGTAAGTCACCTATTAGGGGTTTCTTCTTTAAGTCATTAGAAGATTGACCTACAAGTAGGTTGATAAGCTTCAAAATTGCACATCGGAGAATCAAACCCCGATCAGTACCGTGGGAGGGTACTATATGATACCACTACACTAGATGTGCACATCCAGATGGAACGTATGATATGTATTAGTTCGACCATAAAGTTAGCCAATTCTATGGCTTGGTCAATCTAGCCCTATCAGGTCCATAAGTCTAAGTCTTTATAGAAGGTTTCCCATGATACCACTACACTAGATGTACGAATCCAGATGGAACGTATGATGTGTATTAGTTCGACCATAAAGTTAGCCAATTCTATGGCTTGCTCAATCTAGCCCTATCAGGTCCATAAGTCTAAGTCTTTATAGAAGATTTCCCATGATACCACTACACTAGATGTGCACATCTAGATGGAACGTTCGACCATAAAGTTAGCCAATTCTATGGCTTGGTCAATCTGGCCCTATCAGGTCCATAAATCTAAGTCTTTATAGAAGGTTTCCCATTAGGAGGAACGTACGATGTGTATTAGTTCGACCATAAAGTTAGCCAATTCTATGGCTTGGTCAATCAAGTCCTATCAGGTCCATAAGTCTAAGTCTTTATAGAAGGTTTCCCATTAGGGGGATTGACCTACGCCTTTTCACTGCTCTTATAGGAGGAGGGTATGTCACCCATTAGGGGTTCTTCTCAATCCACTTAGCTACATATTTCTAACATTTATTTCATCTAAGTCATTAAACAACTGACCTACAGGTAAGCTTGAAAAATGCACATTCAGAAAATGGAACCCTAGTTAGTACCATGGGAGGGTACTATGATACAATGACACTAGATGTGGGCCATTGACTTTTTCTTAGCTCTTTATCAATACTTTTTATAAATTAAAAACTAAAGATATACTAAAATAAAATATAAAAAAAAATCAATATATAGTTTGATGTTGTTTCAAAGCAATTATATATCGTGGAGATTGAAAAAATATTTGACGGTCTCCACATACCAAAACACGCCTCTTCTGCACAGAAAATCTTATTGGTTTCAAAGAAATTATGAATACTAAATTTGCTTTCCTAGAAGGTTCATAGAATGATAATTTTTGTCTTATACACAAATTTTCTAAATCGCAACGTGTTAAGATTATTTTAACTTTTGTTTTTGGAAAATAATTTATTCTCTTAAAGTAAGTCGTTGTATCACTTAAAACCAATAAAAAGTTGCATGTTTGAATGCTATTTTTCTTTTACTTAATTAAAACAAACATTAAAACTACTAACAAATCAACTTTTTCGCTCCATTAATTCTATAGAATTTATAATTATTTAATTAATAAATATTAAATACAGTTCCTTTAAGTGATATTAAATGATAAAAGGGGATTTGTTTTAAACTTAATAAACTTAAAAATGAAGTAGTTAAAAAAAAAATATATATATATATATATATGTAACGCCCGCTCATCGTCAACGCGATTAACAGGGGTTACCATCATCAACGACAACATACTCTAACGCCCAACCATAATTTCAAAATGTTTAAAAAAAAACATCCAGTAAAACGTTTAAAACCGGTGCTATTTAAACTTAAAACAACCGAAGTAAATTCTTGACAGCGAAAACATAATTATACAAAACAGACACAGACATGGATTCCCAGTAGTCTTCAGTCCGCTGGTCTCGTCCTCGGTTGGCCTGCATCATCTAAATCTGGAAAGAAAAGTTATAATAATTTTGATGAGTAATTAGATTACTCAGTAAGTAGCTAGCTTATCATTCAAGAGTTCATAACTAATCTTTCCAGATGTTTAGGTTTTATTCATCATTGACTCCTAGTTCTCTTACTAGGGTCATCTGTTCGTTAATGAGGTATCTCAGCTACCTCCAGCTAGGTTACTGACTCTCTCTCGATATGCTTATCTAGAATTTTCGGACTCGTATGTAAGACTCGCTCTCGGTCAAATACGGTCCGTCTACTAATTGCTCTGGCGGCCTGTTTATCTCATATACCAACGGTCAGGAGTACTCATGCTCCCTGACTTAGCACACAGCGCGTTGGCCAGGAACTCCGCGGGAATTAGTAGACTATCATACTCAGTAAATAAGCCATAGCTCAACCACCAATAAGCATATCTAGAGTCATAACCTTTCCATTAACATACATAACATACTCACAGTTACTGCATGCTTTCATACATGTATCATGATCAACACGTAGAACATTCTGACAATCGTTTATATCACGCTTACATCACAGGCAAGCAGTCACAATATACAATAAACACGAACTATCATCAAAGCTCATCATAACTTATTAAGCTCTTAATCAGGTAAACAACATACTCACATGTTGTAAAACAAGTTAAGAACTAGTTCAAAGGTCGATACGCTACTTACCTGGTTTCGAATCCCTTTCTCTCTTAATTGTACATTTAATAGGGTATTTCAACACAATTCCTTCCAATTAGACCTATATTTCACCATTTTCAAGGTAAGTATAGGTCAATTTAGGTAGAACAGGTCAAAACAAATCGAACGGGACAAACCGGGAACCGAACGGATTCTTCACGCGCCCTCACGCGCCTCGGTGTGTCTGTCCCACGCGCCAGTCGCACGCCCAGTCGCACGCGCCAGTCGCGGCCCTCACGCGCCTGCGTGTAGTGCACGCGCTTCTTCTTCTTCCTTGCGTTTTTCTGAAATTTTCCATCTTTTCTGTTAATACCTACCATATCCCGAAGCCATATCCTCCTTCTACGGTTCGAATTTCATCCTGATTCCTTCTACAAATTTATAGATCTCCTTATTACGTTTCTAACAAGCCCTATTTCATAACTTATTATACAATACGAACCAAGATATCGAGATTTAAAGGTTCGGTGAAATGGGTTTTTCGTTACCTTCGAATTACCGTTCGATTCAGCTCGTGGCTGTATCCCCTTCCTCAAACGATTCCTCAGCAACAACCCCTCTTCCTTTACCCTCGATTGATGTCCAATTTTAAGCAACCAAAACTCGAATTCTCAGAAAGTTTCCTCCTCTGTTTTCTGGGTTTTTCACGAATCACAAATCTTCGTTTTTCTTCCTTTTGAAAGCTTAATCCATCCCTAATATGCTTCCACCTCCTCTAATCATCCTCTCATCCATCCCACGCCTCCAGTCTACGCGTCCACCGCCCCTCAATCTCCTTTACAGCAGCTGCTTGACGCAGCTGCTTCGTTTTCGTTTTTTTTTTTTTTTTTTTTTTTTTT
>NW_019268542.1:1969143-1970540 GCF_002738365.1 Cucurbita moschata
CATCTGTTCGTTAATGAGGTATCTCAGCTACCTCCAGCTAGGTTACTGACTCTCTCTCGATATGCTTATCTAGAATTTTCGGACTCGTATGTAAGACTCGCTCTCGGTCAAATACGGTCCGTCTACTAATTGCTCTGGCGGCCTGTTTATCTCATATACCAACGGTCAGGAGTACTCATGCTCCCTGACTTAGCACACAGCGCGTTGGCCAGGAACTCCGCGGGAATTAGTAGACTATCATACTCAGTAAATAAGCCATAGCTCAACCACCAATAAGCATATCTAGAGTCATAACCTTTCCATTAACATACATAACATACTCACAGTTACTGCATGCTTTCATACATGTATCATGATCAACACGTAGAACATTCTGACAATCGTTTATATCACGCTTACATCACAGGCAAGCAGTCACAATATACAATAAACACGAACTATCATCAAAGCTCATCATAACTTATTAAGCTCTTAATCAGGTAAACAACATACTCACATGTTGTAAAACAAGTTAAGAACTAGTTCAAAGGTCGATACGCTACTTACCTGGTTTCGAATCCCTTTCTCTCTTAATTGTACATTTAATAGGGTATTTCAACACAATTCCTTCCAATTAGACCTATATTTCACCATTTTCAAGGTAAGTATAGGTCAATTTAGGTAGAACAGGTCAAAACAAATCGAACGGGACAAACCGGGAACCGAACGGATTCTTCACGCGCCCTCACGCGCCTCGGTGTGTCTGTCCCACGCGCCAGTCGCACGCCCAGTCGCACGCGCCAGTCGCGGCCCTCACGCGCCTGCGTGTAGTGCACGCGCTTCTTCTTCTTCCTTGCGTTTTTCTGAAATTTTCCATCTTTTCTGTTAATACCTACCATATCCCGAAGCCATATCCTCCTTCTACGGTTCGAATTTCATCCTGATTCCTTCTACAAATTTATAGATCTCCTTATTACGTTTCTAACAAGCCCTATTTCATAACTTATTATACAATACGAACCAAGATATCGAGATTTAAAGGTTCGGTGAAATGGGTTTTTCGTTACCTTCGAATTACCGTTCGATTCAGCTCGTGGCTGTATCCCCTTCCTCAAACGATTCCTCAGCAACAACCCCTCTTCCTTTACCCTCGATTGATGTCCAATTTTAAGCAACCAAAACTCGAATTCTCAGAAAGTTTCCTCCTCTGTTTTCTGGGTTTTTCACGAATCACAAATCTTCGTTTTTCTTCCTTTTGAAAGCTTAATCCATCCCTAATATGCTTCCACCTCCTCTAATCATCCTCTCATCCATCCCACGCCTCCAGTCTACGCGTCCACCGCCCCTCAATCTCCTTTACAGCAGCTGCTTGACGCAGCTGCTTCGTTTTCGTTTTTTTTTTTTTTTTTTTTTTTTTT
>NW_019268542.1:1970554-2064956 GCF_002738365.1 Cucurbita moschata
GTTTTCGTTTTTTTTTTTTTTTTTTTTTTTTTTTTTTTTTTTTTTTTTTTAATTATTATTAATTATTATTATTTTTTTATTTTTTATTTATTTATTTATTATTTTCGGGTTATTACAATATATATATTGGTTTGGAGTATAAATGAGAAGGGGTGAAGGATTAGGACAAAATAATATAGTACATAAAGTTGTAACACTCAAATATAGCATATCAACCTAAGGTACGTTTTGTGCCCTTTTCATACGCTTCGTCGTCCATAAACGAGGTCAAGATTTTAGGTTTCCTAAACGTTCATAGATATGTGATTATAGGAACTTTTAAGCGAGGGAAACTCCTGTGAAAGAAGGTAGGCAAAGAGAGGCAAAAAAAAAAAAAAAAAAAAAAAAAAAAAAAAANGCATTGAAAATGACATATAGAAGAGAGAGAAATGTCGCAATAGAATAAAGGATCCGTCATATATGGGTTGGCCCCATTTGTGACCGGAGGCCCAAAACCCGCGTGATAAAAAGTTCTAGACTTTTAATAACATGGACTGTCACGATGTATGAAAAACATTGTAGAATGACTACAATAGCGTTTTTAGTAAGATATTGTATCTAATATTTTTTGGAGTGTTAATTAGAATTTTTATACTCCTTCATGCTATTGTTTCTAAACTTACATCACTTTTAGCGAGACAGTATCACAGAATTAAGAATATGAGTATCGGATTTGAAATAGGTTTGAGTCATGTATTGGCTCTTGTAATTTTTTTACTATATTTTATTATTTTAAAAAATATTGTATCACTAGATCTCTACATAAATATCAAAAAATTATTCACATCAATCTCATTTTAATGTCAATATGGTATGTTTAGACTCTTTCGATGATGATCGCATTTATTTTGAGTTTCTTTTTTAGAAAAGAATTTACTAAAAATGGAAATAAGTTCTTGTGTTTAGAAGAAATAAAATAACCTAAAAACTTGTTTAACCATACAATTGAAACGTGTTTTTGTTCGGTTAAATTTTGAAGGGATAAAAATAAAAAACTAAAAATAATTAATTGTGTATATATAAATACATCTCCAGTATCTCCGATCAAGTCATTCTAAAATTTATTTTTGTATTAGTTTTTGTTATCGATAATCATCATGCCGAAGGGAACCATGATTATTTTAATTGTGGTTCTCTTTGTTAGCATTGACATGATTGAGATAACAAATGCAACACAATACATCGGTTACGACCCTTTGAAAGGCAACCTTAATCTTGGATGTAGCCCAAAACATCCTGAACTTTGTAAATTAACTCCTGCAAATCCATATGAAAGAGGTTGTAATACAATTGAACGTTGTAGAGGAGGTTATTCCAGCGATAATGATGAAAAAGTTGTTGTAGACGATAATGCATCGAGTAGCCCAGCAATAGATCGTGACGGAGAACCTAGTTTAAATTGATTTGTGTAATAAACTAAATTATTGTTCTTTTATTCAAATTTTTATTCATTAAGAGATGTTATTTTAAAGAAAATTAATATTAAATTCATATATTTTTAAGAACATTAATATTAATTCCATATAATTTATAGTATATTTCAAGTCAGTAAATTTCCATCCATCATAGTGTAACTTAAAATTTTAACCATTAAATATAATAATATTAATTTTGTTAGCCTCATATTAATAAACAAAACAAGAATTTATGACGTGGACATATAAATACTCTTCAATGAGAGAAGCACCTCCTCACAATAGATGAACTAAATTTTATTTTAGCAATTAATAAGGTCGATTTCTGCTTGGTTAGGAATGAGGTGACTCCGACTTAAGTCATATATTGATTGGATTCTTTCTAGGAAAACTTCGAGCTACAAACGAGCTTAGTGTACCACACAAATATTTGGTTGACATGCCACTAGGTGAAACATGAATTGAGGTATTGAATGATTAGGTCAATCTCTTCAATTCATGACCGTTTCTCCAAAGATACCTATTTCCATTTTGATTCCTTTTATAGAGGTATTACATCAATTTTGTTGTCAAAGCAGCAATTATACATTAAAAGTTATTTTTAGTAGCTAACTAAGATAGAACCAAGGTCAAGGTTGTCGGTTTATATCTACCATTGGAGAAATTATTTTTGAAGGCTACCACAAGGGCATAGACACCTTAAATTGTTGTACCATGAGAATGTTGTTTTTTTTTTTTCGACTTAATTCAAACAAAATAATAATAATTTTAAGTTGAGTAACCTAAAATTTTAAAAGTAATTTGTAAGAAATAAAAACAGATGGAATAAACCATAATTTGTTTAGAAAGGCAAAATAATATTTTTAAGGAAGCTTTTTTTTTTATTATTATTATTTTTATTTTTTAGACATTCCAAATAAACCATAATTTGTTAGTGAATTAAGAAGGGTGCAACCATTGAGTCTATTGAAATAGAAGTGGAAGTATAGACGGAAGGACAATGAAGGATCATGGTAAGAACTATTGTTAAGTTGATTCGCTATTAAGTGATCATTTCGAAGACACGACCGATGCCTTATATAGTTTAGAGTTATCTGTCTTCAACATCATAGGAGGAAGTTGGATAGCACGGGTTGTTGAGATCTGAATTGGTTTAGAGTATAAATGAGAACTTGTGAAGGATTATAACAAAATAATAAAAGAATATTTTTAAATTTTGAATCATAAGGAAAATAAATAAATAAATAAAGAAGAAAAGTCGAGTTATTAAGTGATCATGATAACAAATCCAAGACAATCAAACCGACGTCAAAACACTCGAGTTATACCGCTAAAGAGATTCCCAACGATCGCACATCAACCTAAGATACGTTTTGTGTCCTTGTCATATGCGTCGTCGTCGGTAAACGAGGTCGGGATTTTAGGTTTCCTAAACGTTCATAGATCTGTGATTATAGTCACTTTTAAGCCACGAAACTCTGGGAAAGAAAGGAAGGAAGGTGAATAGAGAGGAAGAAAAAGGACAAAAATCGGCCTCAGAAATGACAATCAAATGAGAGAGAAATGTCGCAAGAGAATCACGTAGGGAATCGGGCGAAGAAGAAAGAATCCGTCATATTTGGGTCGGCCCCATCTATGACCCGAAGCCCAAAATCCGCGTGATAAAAAGTTCTAGACTTTTAATAATATGAGCTATCACGACATATGAAAAACATGGTAGAATGAGTACAATAACTTTTTTTTAGTAAGTTATTGTATTTAATATTTCTTAGAGTGTTAGTTAGGATTTTTACACTCATTCCGTTGTTTCTAAACCTACATGGCTTTTAGTGAGAGAGTATCAAAGCATCTAAAATATGAGTATTGGATTTGAAATAGGTTTGAGTCCTGTATTGACTCTAGTAATTTTTTACTATATTTTATTATTTTATGAAAGAGGTTGTAATGCAATCGAACGTTGCAGAGGAAGTGATATCATAGATAATGATGAAAACGTTGTTGCAAGTTATTGCAGGTGATAATGCATCAAGTAGCCCAACAATGAGTGCTAGTGGAGAACCTATTTTAAAATTTTTATTTTAAAATGAATTGTGTAATAAACTTTATTATTATTGTTTTATTCAATTTTTTATTCACGTAAATATATTTTTTAGAATATTAATATTAAATCCATATATTTTAAAGAATATTAATATTAATTTCATATAATTTCTAGTATACTTTAAGTCATGACTTTCCTACGTTAAATTCATGGTGTAAATTAAAATTTTAACGATCGTAAGGAAATTAAATATAATAATTTTAATTTTGCTAGCTTCAAATTAATAAATAATTCAAGGATTTTTTTTGCCGACATATGGATGAGCTAAATTTTACTTTAGCAATTAATAAGGTCAATTTCAGCGTGGTTAGGAATGAGGTGACTCGACTTAAGTCATATATTAAATAGATTCTTTCTAGGAAAACTTTGAGCCACAAGCTAGCTTAGTATACAACACAAACATTTGGTTGACACGCCACTAGATGCACACAAGGAACATGAATTCAGGTATTGAATGATTAGGTTACCTGTTTCCATTACTGATTCCTTACATGGAGGATACTACGAGGAACCAAGTTTTACTAGGGGTGGTTTTAGTAAATGGAAAGTTTGTCATGGATAAGACTCACTATTATTAGGGGTTCTTCTTTAAGTCATTAGATGATTGACCTACAAGTAAGCTTGAAAAATGCACACATCCGAGGAATCGAACCCTGATTAGTACCATGGGAGGGTAATATGATACCACTACACTACATGTGCACATCCAAGTGGAAAGTACTATGTGTTTTAGTTCATCTCGTAAAGTTAGCAATAAAGTTAGCCAATTCTATGCCCGTAAAAGTCTAAGCCTCTTCACTACTATTATAGGATGGTAAATCACCCATTAGAGGTTCTTTTTAGTGCACTTAAGACGATTGACCTACAAGTAGGTTTGAAAAATACACATCTAGGGAATTGAACTCCAGTCATTATCATGGGAGGGTAATATGATACTACTACACTAATTTTGGGCCGTTGACTTTTCCTTAGCTTTTTATCAATACTTTTTATAAATTAAAAACTAAAGATATTGCATTAATACTTCTAAAATAAAATAAAAAAATCAATAAATAATTAGATATTTTTAAATAAAGACAGTCGCGACATACCAACACACGTCTTTACTACTTATTTTGTTCTAATGCTGGCTATGGGGTTAGATCCTAAGTCTTCCCCTTCACCTCTTGGACAAATCAACTAATTTACTTATCAAAATTAAATTTAGCTGAACCAAATTTAAATTAATTAAATAAATATTGGAAATAAGTATGAATACACAAATTTTGTAATACACAAATTTGCTTTCTTAAAAATATATTAGTTTTGATGATGGTTGATAGAATGATAATTTTTATCTTATACACAAATTTTCTAAATCATAACATTTTTAACTTTTGTTTTTCAAAAATAATTTATTGCCTTAAACTAAGTCAAATAGTATTTGAAACTCTTCAAGTAGTCTATGAAAGTACTTAAAATCAGATCAAAGTTTTGTAACATGACAAACAATATCCAAAAAATGGTTTGATGGTGATTTTTTTTATTTTTTTTATTACTTATCATATGTTTCAAAATCATCAAATTTACAATAAGAGTCCAGAACTAGAGGCTAGTATTTTGCGGTCTGAATTCTATTTCCAGTTGCTTCCTCATAACTTATATAGTTGAAAAGAGTAAGAGCACATGATGCATATTTGACAACTAAAAATTTATACTTCCTTGGTGGTGTCTCAATCGAAGATTCTTCAAGAAAAGAGTTGCTGTTTGGTGATAGTGAAGTTGATAAATTTCACAAATTTTGTGTTGTAGTAGAGGTATTAGCAGATGTACTGGAGTTGACTCGTCTTTTTACCCTAGATATATATGTTATGCAGTGTCATTAGAGGATCTGTTAGAGGGTCTCGTCTTGTTAGAGGGTCTCATCTTTTTACCCTAGATATATATGTTATGTAGTGTAGGACATGTTAGAGGGTCTACAAACTACTATTTAATAGTGAACCTACTTCGATTGACAAGAGTCTACACAGTATTTTAGTAGTGTAAATCTTACTTAAGTAGAAATTTATTAAGACGACAGATTTAAGTAAAATTATGATAAATTAAACATAAACATATTTCAGCCCATATTAGAGGAGAGTAAGACACCCATATTAGGGGTTCTTTTAGATGCACTTTTTCACTAATTTCTGACCTCTCTATTTAATTACAAGATTGACCTACAAGTAAGCTTGAAAAATGCCCATTCGAAGAATCAAACCCCGGTAAGTACCGTGGGAGGGTACTATGATACCACTACACTAGATGTGCACATTCCAAAGGAAAGTACTATGTCTTTGAGTTGGACCATAAATTTAGCCAATTCTATGGCTTGGTCAATCTAGCCCGCCTCTTCACTAGGAATTCTTCTAGGTGCACTTTTCCAATAATTTCTAATCTCTTTATTTCATCTAAGTCATTAGAAGATCTACCTACAAGTAAGCTTGAAAAATTCTTAGTACCGTGGGAGGGTACTATGATACCACTACACTAGATGTGCACATCCTAGAGAAGTACTGTATATTTTAGTTAGACAATAAAATGCTCTGTACCGTGGGAGGAAACATGATACCACTACACTAGATTCGCACATTCTGGAGGCCTTTGAGTTGGACCATAAATTTAGCCAATTTTAGCTTGGTCAATCTAACCCGCCTCTTCACTACTATTAGGAGAGTAAGACACCCCATTAGGAGTTCTCTTCTCCTAGGTGCACTTTCCACTAATTTCTAATTTTTTTTTTTTTAATTAGAAGATAGACCTACAAATAAGCTTGAAAAATGTACATTCGAGAAATTTAACCCCGGTCAGTACCGTGGGAGAGTACTATGATACCACTACACTTGATGTGCACATCCTGGAGGGAAGTACTCTATCTTTGAGTTGGACCATAAAATTAACCAATTCTATGGCTTGGTCAATCTAGCCCGCCTCTTCACGGAGAGAGTTGGACCATAAAGTTAACCAATTCTATGGCTTGGTCAATCTAGCCAGCCTCTTCACTAGAGAGAGTTGGACCATAAATGATATGAACCAAGAGACATCAATCATACAATATGCTTCAATGAAGATGTGAAGAAAATATTGTTGAAATTATCAAAAGATATTTCAATTTATGCCACATTGAACAAGAATGAAGTTTCATGTTATAAATTTTGGGTGGATTACAATTTAGAGTAATTTAGAGTTATTTTATTCTATTAATGTATTTTAAGACTTTTAATTTACTTTAGGTTTCAATTTCATAAATGGTTAATTATGGTCAAGTATGAATGTTACAATTCTTGGAATACCTTTAGTAGTTTCATTTTGAGTCTATATAAAGCCATGTATGTTGTATTCTACGTAGTGTTTTTTTTCTTCGGCTAAGTTTTTTGTTTGTGCTCTTCGGCTAAGTTTTAATTCTACGTAGTTTAGGTGTTTTTTTTTGCAATTCTACGTAGTTTAGGTTGCAAGTAGATTCATTCAAGCTCGACATGATCAATCTTGCTTGTGGAGTGATTCGAATCTCAAACAATCAACAAGGTAACCCGAATCTTATTCCCCTTGTATTGATTCCTTATCTTATCAATAAAGTTAACCAATTCTATGGCTTAGCTGGCCTATTCACTAGAGAGAGTTGGACCATAAAGTTAACCAATTTTATGGCTTGGTCAATCTAGCTGGCCTTTTCACTAGAGAGAGTTGGACTATAGGGGAATTGAACCCCAATCAGTATCCAAGTGGGAAGTCACCGTAATATTAGTAGATGATGCCAATCACTTATATAATCTATAATGTTGGCTATGGGGTTCAAACCCATGCGCACTTATGTGCAGAAGATCGTAAGTCTTCCCCCTTATAACCTCTAGGGCAAACCAGCTAATTTTGTTGATCAAAATTAAATTTAGCTAAACTACATTTAAATTAATTAAATAAATATTGAAAATAATTATGAATACTAAATTTGCATTCCGAGAAATATACTAGAGAATGATAAGAGTAGGGGCATCATAGGTTAAACAAATAGTACTCTACCTTTGCAATATATGACCAAGGAATACCATCGTCATTTATAGCTTCTATCACAATAATAAAAATTCTTATTCTACCTCCGTTGATCGTATAAGACAGTCCATTCACCACACACAAGTAAATGAGACGTTCACCATTCTTGTTATACACTTCCACTCCTTCCAACCTTTTGCAATTCTTTTTCATTGACATTCTTAATTGGAACTAGATTTGAAGGAAAAACTTCTCCCAACCTCATTTTGGAACATCTTTGACAGATAATTTCAACAAACTTACTTTGTTCAAGAATAGTTGGAGTTCGATATTTATAGTTGTGGTTGAACGCTATTCAAATTGATATAGCCGAATCTTATAACAAAAACTAATTTCGCATTCCTCTGTTACCAGAGAGCTTTGAATCAAATTCTTTGGTTTGGATAATGGTGGCATTGTTTTAGTCAAACAATTAATACAAATGTATTACTAGTAGAACAAACATTTTGTAGGTATATTTTTTAGTTTTAGTAATAAATTACACATTAATAGTTTGATACAATTAAGGTTACTTAAATTTGTGAGTAGAAGTTTACATTGTGCTCGGTTGAACAGGTAATCTTCAAGTATATCTAAAACTAAATATGATTTCCTTTTTATACATTCACAACAACAAAATGTGCACATCTAGGTGAGAAGTATGGTGTGTTTTAGTTGACCATAAAGTTGGACAATTCTTTGGCTTGGTTGATCTAGCCCTAAGCCTTTTCAATACTATTATAGGAGGCTTAACTTAGCCACTTATTTTTAGTCCCTTTATGGTGTGTTTTATTTTTAGTTAGACCATATTCAACGAGAAAGTAGTACCATGGGAAGGTATATCCACGTGGGAAGTACTCTGTGTTTTAGTTGGCCGATAAAGTTTAGCCAATTCTAGCCAATTCTATGGCTTGGTCAATCTAGCCCTATCAGGCCCATAAGTAAGCTTGAAAATGCACATCCGCAGAATAGAACCTCGGTCAGTACATGGGAGGGTACTATGATACCACTACACTCGAGTTTTAGTTAGACCATCAAGTTAGACAATTGATCGGCCAACTACACTTGGTCAATCTAGCCCTATAAGGCCCATAAATCTAAGCCTCTTCACTACTATTATCTCTTCATTGCATCTAAGAAATTAGACAATTGATCTACAAGCTGTCTATGATGTTCGGATTTATGCCCTAAAGCCTCATAATTAATTATTTAGTTTATAACAATAATTTTTATTATTTTATTTGTAATTTAATTGTTATCCATGGTATGAAAATTCAAGGTTATTAACGTAATCTTGAACCGTATGTGGTTGACATACAAGAGGATCATGTTCAAGTAATAACCTAAAGAGTCTATAGTATGTGGATAAGGTTGGATGCCTTATCCTAGTAACACTATTGGAACGGCCCATGTAAGTGGAGGTACCCTATACAATGAGTTTGTATAAGACTGAACCAAGAAATATTTAATCTCTCTTTATAAATCCGTTAATTGAAAAGTTTAATATTTCACATGATCTAAAAGGTATGGCTTCTTCGCCCACTAAGGCGACTCTACCGGCTTCAACATTGTCTTTGTCCCTTACTCTAGGTTTCCCCCTACTACTTATTGGGTTAGAAATATTATCACTAGACCCAAGACAACATCGTCACTGAGCGACGATTCCTCTTCATTGGTTAGACATATTCTCGCCGAAGCCAAGGCGGCATCGCCACTGAGCGGCTTTCCCTCTGCAGTTTTTGATGGTCAAGAAAGTGTTTCTCTACACCTCCTCCAAACCAGGTTGTTGACATCTTCATGAAAAGTGTTTCTTGACCTCTCTTTAAATTTTTCAGATCCAAGCTTCACGTTTGTTCAAATCTGACAATCAACTTGCCGGGGGATGTTAAAGATCTTTAGTATTAAATTATAGTTTACTATATATATCATGTTTGATATTTTATTATAGGCAAGTATTTCTTACCCTTAGGTATCCATTTATTACTATTTCCATATCATTGTAATTTGTTTGATCATAAAGAGAGAACTTTCACACACCATTTAGATGTGGTGGATTATGCAATCATTCTCAGATCGAATAAACCAAACATATTTGTTATTTAGAACAATTTTATAAAAGTATAAGACAAAATAATATTTTTATTGAAAGTTTCTTTTTATGTATTCCATCTAGAAGGCAAAATAATATAATAAACAAACCATACCTTAGCGAGGTAGATTATCAAGATAGGAACTTTCAAGAATGGTGCAACTCGGAGTAGGAGTGGGAGTATAGACAGTATGTTTCGTCTTTAGATTGCTAAAGACAATGAAGGGTTTTGGTAAGAACGGTTACTTTAGAAAAGCTTATGTGATTAGCTATTATGTGATTATTTCGAAGGCATGATCAATGCCTTATATGGCTTAGAGTGGTCAGTCTTCCACATCATTGGAGGAAGTTGGAAAACACGGGTGGTTGGTACCCGAATTGATTCCAATTATAAAAGAGAAGGTGGAAAGGACCCAGACAAGAAAATATCATAGATGAAGTTGTAACACCTAAATATTTAAGTGAATAAAATAATATTTTTAAATAGTGCATGAAATGAGAATTTGTAGATGCCAGGACAAAAAATAATAATAAATAAATAAAAGGAATTAATAAAAAAAAATAAAAATTAATTTAGAAAAACAGCCTTCAAAGTTTGGTAATTGAAAAAATAGCTCAAAAAAGTTAGAATTGCAAAAATAACTTTAAAAGTGGAAAATTTTGAGAAATAGCCTTGATTTTATGGAGAAAAAAAAATTTAATTTTAAGAAATTAATTATATCTTTGTCCTAAAAGATTACTATAACACACTCCAAAAACAATATGGATCTTTATTATGTTTAAAAAAAATAAGGAATTTTTTGTTGTGAAAATATAAAAAAGAAAATATTATGTATTTTCAACCTAATTTGAGATTACAAGTTTAGAAAACTAATTTTAATCGAGTTGAATCCAAATTTCTAATCACAAATTTAATTAACTTTAATTATATTCAACTATTAATATGTAAAAAAATACAGATAAAAAATGATTGCACTATTGATAATACACAGTATTCTTGATTTTTTTACTAAAACAATGCAACCATCATCTCAATTAAAGAATTTGATTCGAAGCTATCTCCTAATATAGGAATGCTCAATTAATCTTTGTTGTAAGATTCGACTATATCAATTTGAGTAGTGTTCAGCACAACTATAAATATTGAACTCCAAAGTATTTATGAGCAAAGTAAGTTTGTTGGAGCTATCTATCAAAGGTGTTAGAATGAGTTGTGAAAAAGTGTTGCCTTCAAATCTAGTTCCAATTAAGGATGTCAATGACGAACAAGTGCAAAGAGTTGGAAGGATTGCAGTGCAAATGAATAACGAGAGGCGTGGACATCATTTCGTTTACAACCGTGTGGTGAATGGTCTGTTCGATCCCAGTCTACGCGAACCCAAATTTCATATTATTGTGATAGAAGTTATAAATGATGATGGTATTCCTTGGTCCTATGTTGCAAAAGTGGACTTCTATGTGTTTGCCTTTCCAGACCACATTCTCTATTCCTTTGAGGATGTCCTCAAGGATTTCAACCAGCATTAAACTACCTCTATCTCTCTTTACACTAAGCTTTCTATATACGAGAGCGTTATCGTCTCTTAACTACAAAAATGACAGACCTCAATAAAATAATCACATAGTTATCTATCTATATATATTATATCTATCTATTTATCTATATGTATATAATACTTATCTCTTTTTCTTCAAAAATTGTCAAATTCAGCTCTTAATTATGGATATTAGGATACCACCTAACATCCTTGTTGCTAAGCGATTTGAGCAAAGGGAACGAGATCAAAATGAATATAAGAATGAGAAAGCGAAATAAAATCGTTAGTTTAATACACATTTTTAAGGATGGGATATGAGAAAAAGTTATTCTCATACACTCTGTCAAAGCTTATTTCATACGATTTATAAAAACTACTAGGTTTCTATATATTCTTCTCTCTCATTTTCCCTCTCTTCTTATTCATATAAAATTTTGGCTAAATTAATAAAAATATCTCAACTTTTTACTTTTTCTTTAAATTACCTCTAAAATTTCAAAAGTTTCAATAATATTTTTAATTTCTTTTAAAAAAACTACAAATATTTCTACCATTACGGTTAATACTTTGTTTGAAAAATAGGGTTTGAACTTTCAACCGTGTTTCCAAAATGTCGTTAAACTTAAAAAATTTTCATTAATCTTAGAGTTAGTAGTGTGTTAAACTTGACGATCGTTTTCATTTGCATAATGTACGCGCCCATACTCATCATAAGAGAAAAAATATCTCGATGCATGGTGACATACAATAATTCATGAGGTCCTAACATTTTCACATTTAATTAAATCATGTAAGACAACCTCTTCTCTTTTCCTTCGTATCGTATCATTTTACGATAAATTTTGGGGTTGTGTATTTTGCCAAAACATTTTTACTGTGCATCATTCATGTAATACATAGTGTTATATCATATCATGCACATAACATATCCTTCAACATACAATATCATGCCATGCACATATCATATCATAATCATATCATAACATGTTTCATTTCGTTAACATATCATATCATAATCATATCATAACATGTATCATATTGTCAACATATTATATCATGATCATATCATAACATGTATCATATTGTCAACATATCATAACATCAACATATCATATCATAGTCATATCATATCATATCATATCACAATACAGATATATTGTTACGTATATATCTCACACTTATCAAATCATAGTTATATCATTTCGTAAACATCTCACACATACCAAACATATCACACATGCAGTGCCACGTGGCACGTGTCATTATACAAATTTCTAACCATGTTGATAGTAAGGTCACTTACTTTGTTGGCCTAGGTCGAAGCTACGATGACCCCTTGATGCTATCTTAACGTTTCTCTTTGAAATTTAATTCTATCTAAGGAGTTCCACAAATATAAATTAGCATTACTCTGAGAATTGAGTCACGCAACAAATAATTTAAACTAGGACTCCAAAAATTTAAACTAGCTAAAAGGAGGGCATGCCAAAATACTAGAAAATATATTCTCTGATCCGCTTGGAACCATTCAAGTAGGATGATGAAATGAAGTAAGGGACTTTTAAGATGGAAGCCAACTCCCCACTTCTCAACTTTAGTACAAGGGACAAATTTCCTTTTCCTTGTTTTTTTATTTTTTATTTTTTATTATTATTTAGTAATTTTTTGGTTATTACTTCCACTTTAATGATACTAGATTTTTACTGACCTAAAGTTGTTAGTGTTTGCATAACTTAACCATTTTCGGATGAAATAATCATTTGAAATATAATCATAAAACATTGTCATAACTTACATGTTTAATAAAATGTCCTTAACACAAATCATCAAAAAAATTAAAATAAGACATAAGTAAAAATAAAATAGAAATACCATATTCTAACCTGGTCTATGAAATTAAATGCACGTGCCATGATTTTTAAAGTTGTGATGCCACCATCAGCCGTGCATGGGAGCCTTGCCTCTACCAACAAAAAAAAAAATTATTGGATGTGTATTTATTATTCTACACACAGTCCATACATGAGAAAATGGACCCACCAGTCGGTTCGCGCACACCTCCTATGCCCTTTTCCTAGTCGGGCTAGCATTCTCTAATGCTCTTGCCGGACACCCGGTAGAAATAGTGACCATCGGGTTATTATAATAAACATAATAACCATTTTCCTTTTCATAATGTATGCATCTGTACCCAACGTAGATGGGAAAATTTTTCGATGCATGAGGTCCAACCATTTTTCATTTATTAAACCATGTAAATCGACTTCTGCCATTTTCCTTGATATAATATCATTTTATAATTTGCCTAATTTTACATAAAATAGTCAACATGCGCATTTGGGAAATTGAACCCTAATCAATATTATGGGAGGGTATGCACCCCATCAATTTTGATAGAATTCGTAATTATTTGATTAATAAATAAAAACATATGTATAATAGATTGAATAAAGCAAACATATTTGTTATTTAGAATAATTAATAAGTAAGAAAATACACGTAAAAAATGTTTGTATTATTGGCAATACATTAGTCTCGGTTGTTTGACTAAAACAATGAAACCATCATCTCAATTAAAGAATTTGATTCGAAGATATCTTCTAATATAGGAATGCTCAATTAGTCTTTGTTGTAATATTCGGCCATATCAATTTGAATAGTGTTCGGCCACAACTATAAATATCGAACTCCAAAGTATTCATGAACAAAGTAAGTTTGTTAGAACTATCTATCAAAAGTGTTAAGAATGAGTTGTGGAAACGTGTTGCCTTCAAATCTAGTTCCAATTAAGGATGTCAATGACCAACATGTACAAAATGCTGCAAAGTTTGCTGTGGAAGAGAATAACAGGAATGGTGGACATAATTTCGTTTACAAGCATGTGGTGAATGGTCTATTCGATCCCAATAGACGTGATCCCAACTTTTATATTATTGTGATAGAAGTTATAAATGATGATGGTATTCCTTGGTTCTATATTGCAAAAGTGGATTTGTATGTGCGTCGCTTAGTAATGCACATTCTATATTCTTTTGAAGATGTCCTCAAGGATTTCAACAAGCATTAAAATGCTCTCTCTTTTTACACTAAGCCCTCTCTATATATAGGGGGCGTTACGGTCTCTTAAATACGAAAATGGCAGACCTCAATAAAATAATCATATAGTTATCTATCTATCTATATATACCTGCCTCTTTTTTCTTCAAAAATTGTTAAATTCAATTCTTAATTATGGATATTAGGGTATCACCTAACTTCCTTTGTCGCTAAGTGAATATGAAGATTATATATATATATAAAATAAAATGTTTAATAATTTTATATTAGAAAGAAAATTCAAAATCAATAAATTTATGAACTAAATATTTAAAAATAATTTAAGTGATGTGTTCGATATGGGTCCAACAAATGTTAGATTTATATTTATATGTGTCTTTTATATTTCGAACGTGGACATGGAAATAAACATGAGAATAAGTTATTCCTATGTTTTTTTTACATAGATTTAAAATAGTTTAAAACTTTGAAAGCTTGAAGCTGCCACTTTAATTTTGTCATTTATGGAAGCATTTTGACAAAGAGAACGAAAATCAGAATGAATATAAGAAGAGAAATTGAAATAAAATCGTTAGTTTAATACACATTTTCAAGGGGGATTTGAGAATAAATTGTTCTCATACTTTTGTACACTCCGTAAAAGCTTATTTCATTCCATTCCAAAACCACTTTTTTCAAAATATTCTTCTCTCTCCTTTGCCCTCTCTTTTTATTCATATAAAATTTTTGACTAAATTAAGTATACAATATTAAACAACTTTGAAGGGATATAAAGAAAGCATTAGAATAACTTATTCTCGTGTCCCTAATCAACCTTTGTTGAACATGTATTGAACACTCGTATTGGACACTTATAATCCAACATTTCGTATTAGACACTTTAAACTTTTTTAAGTATACAAATAATATAAACTTATTTATTTTGAATTTCTTTCTAATATAAAATTGATAGATTATTTAAAATATATATATATATTCTTAATAAATGCGTCATTGGCATCTTCTGTCTCTATGTGGTATCATACTTATTTCTAGTATTCCTGTCTCATTTTTTTTTATTTTTGAGAATCCCAGATATTTTGCTTCTATAAATAGATATCATCACAAAAGAAGTTTAATTCATGTTGATAAGTGATGGTTATATTCTTCTTAGTGTGAAGCTTGTGGCTTGGAATTACTTAGGTAGAGAACGTTTTTTACTTAAAATTCACTCAAAAAAGAATATTTATTTTTTTTACTTTAAAAAATAAGAGAGAATTAAAATTAAAATATGGCAGGAGTGACATTTTCTTGACTCTTTGTTTGGTTATTGTGAACGTATAAAAAAAATCTTATATATTTTTTCAATATGGTTAAAGATTACTGGTTCAACCGAGTTCAATCCAAACTTCTACTCCCAAATTTAATTAACCTTAATTGGATCTGACTATTAATGTGTAATTTATTACTAAAACTGACAAAATATACCCACAAAATGTTTGTATTATTGGTAATACATTAGTCTAAGTTGTTTGACTAAAACAATGTCATCATTATCGAGATTAAAGAATTTGATTCGAAGCTATCTCCTAATAGAGGAATGCTCAATTATTATTATTATTATTTTTTTTGCAGTAAGATTGGGCTATATAAATTTGAATACTATATATATCATTCATATATATCATTCAGTCACAACTATAAATATCGAACTCCAAAATATTGATGAGTAAAGTAAAATTGTCGAGGGAGGTTTGCCGTTGGAAGGAAAACAAGTTTAATGGACATTGTTTCATTTACAAGGTGGGAGAGTTATGTGTTATAACTTTAAGGCCCAATTTCATATACTTTAAAGATGTCCTCGAGGATTTCAACGAGCATTAGATTGCTCTCTCTATTTACACTAAGTCCTCTCTCTATATATGTAATGTCTCAAGCCTACCACGAACAGATATTGTCCTTTTTGGGTTTTCTCTTTCGAGCTTACACTAAAGGTTTTAAAAACACTTCTGCTAGGGAGAAGTTTTCACACACTTATAAAGGGTGCTTCGTTCTCCTCCCCAATCGATGTGGGATCTCACAATACACCCCCCTCGGAATCCACCTACCTCGCTAGCACTCGTTCCTTTCTCCAATCGATGTGGGCCCCTACCAAATCCACCCCCTTCGAGACCCAGCGTCCTTGCTGGCACATCGCCTCATGTCCACCCCCTTTGGGGCTCAGCCTCCTCACTGGCACATCGCCCGGTATTTGACTCTAATATCATTTATAATGACTCAAATCAAACGTCATTAACTACCCTGAATTCTCTTGTTCTTATCTGAAAGAAAAGTTATAGAAAAGGCAATATATTTTGAAAAGTATTCAGAAAGTGGCTTCATTATTGGGGCTAGAAAATACAAACATAAACAACATAAAGCATACCGTTCCTTCTAAAACGACTCACTTTTCGAAGCTTGAAATATGGACCGGTAAAAAAATTATTTAAAAATATTAGAAACATAAATACAAAATAATTCAGCGGAAGTAATACAAAAATGTTAACAAAATATGACAAGTTTACAAGAATTTAAACCGAAAATATATAAAGACTTGAATCTAATGGTTGCCCAACACATCTATGATCCATGTGAAAAAAAAATAGTAAAAATAAGAATATAAATACTCAATAAACAACCTATTTATACCCTCTTATTGAATCTTACTCGTATTCAATGTTTCTTAATGCTATGTGTTTTAGTTGGGACCTAAAGTTAGCCAATTTTATGGCTCGATCAATCTAGCCCTATTAGACCTATGTTTAAGCCTCCTCACTATTATTCGGATTGTAAGTCACTCATTAGGGTTTCTTAGGAGTTCTAGGTGCACTTAGCCACTTATTTCTGATCTCTTTAGTTCATCTAAGTAATTACACGATCAACGTACAAGTCGAGTATCCTCATCATTTCATGGGTTCTATGGTGGACCTAAAAGGTATGTAAATAGTATCTTCCTATTAGCAACCTCTCCATGGTTTCCCTAATAGGTTCCATACGCGTCTACTACTGAGCGCTAATCGAAATCTCCTTCAATGTTACCTAACGACTCCTATTTCAGACTATAGTGCAAGACAAACTTCCCACTGAGTATAACTGAAGCTGCCTCAGTAATATCCTCTAATGTGCCATGGTCTCTAAGTAGGTGACATCACATTCGTAGACCCTCACTAATTGAGACAAGTTTCCGATCATGCTTTGCGCCCAAATAATCTATACATAGTACTAACCAAGTCACACAATAAAAAATGACTCTACTTGTGGCTTAAATGACCAAAGTATAATGATAACATAGGCTAAGGCTCACTATTCATACATAATTAACTCTAGGTCACATAGGAATATATCGTGAGCACAATGGGATTTTCCAACCTCTTAACATGCTTCTAATGAACCAAAACAGACAATCATCTTAATCAACATGTTTACCCGTATGATATAGTTAAACATACAATTATAGAGTCCTAATAGAGACTTCAAAACAAATATAATCGAATTTCGAGTAATAGAAGCCTTAAATTATGCATACAAACTAAACCAATAAAAAATCTATTTTACTAAGCTTAGATATCTACTTTCTTGTCCAAATCAGTCATATTACATGTTCATAATCATTTTTTCCAAGTTCTTTTCAATTCTTACGAGTATTTCTTCAAGAAAAGTCCAAACTATTATTACATGTTCGTTGGAGAGGTCCTATTTTGTTTTCTCCTTGAACTTTCAAATGGCCTCTATTTCATTGCTTTGGGAAATTTGTAAAAGAAGCTCAAAATTTCAAGAACAAGCCAATAATTTTTCGGATAAGAACCTAAGATTTTCTCAAAATATTTCCGCCATCAGAGACTCCTCCCGTAACTTTCTTAAAAAAAAACATCCGGAGAAACCCACTAGAATAGAAGTATTCATTTAAGTTCCAATTGAATCGAAATTTTAAAATTTTAAAATTTCGATTCATATTTTAAAATTTTAAAATTTCGATTCAACCCATATAAAGAAAATTAGAATGATAATATTTTTTAGGAAAGTGTTAAAATGAGAAATAGAAATAGAATTGGGATCAAAAGTATGATCTTCATTCAGGTTTACAGATACAAACTATCAACTAATACCTAAGAATAGAAAAAAATATATAACTAACTAAATCTTGTAAATAAATAAAATATACGGTTAATCAAATTTATACTAACAACTCCCTAAATATCTCAGATATATTCTAACTAATTATTACTGCAAAATATCCTCTTAATACCCCCTCAAGTTGGAGAGTGTATGTCGATCACACCCAACTTGTCCTTCAAAAAGTCAAATTGCTGTCTTCCCAAAGCTTTAGTAAAAACATCTGTCAATTGCATTTTGGTCGAAACATAACACGATTTGATGATTCCAGCTTGTAACTTTTCTCGAACTATATGACAATCTATTTCAATGTGTTTCGTACGTTCGTGAAAAACTTGATTGGCTGCTATATGTAATGCTGCTTGATTATCACAATATAATAATGCTGGTTCGGACAGTGGAACATTCAAGTCTTGAAGAATGTATCTTAACCAAGTTAACTCTAAACAAGTATTTGCCATAGTTTGATACTCAGCTTCTGTTGATGATCTGGACACATTAGTCTGCTTTTTAGACTTCCAAGAAATAATTGAATTTCTGAGGAAAATGTAGAACCCAGAAATAGATCGTCTGGAAGTTCGACAACCACCCTAGTCAGAATCGCAATATGCTTGTAATCTTAAATTGTTTTTAGATGGCAGTAGAAGTCCTTGACCAGGAGTGCCTTTGATGTACCTCAGAACTCGAAGAGCTGCCTCCCAATGTGGTTTTCTTGGTTCATGCATAAATTGGCTAAGCATACGAACTGAATATGCTATGTCAGGCCTAGTGACGGTCAAATATATTAATCTGCCAATCAACCGTCTATATTTACTTGGATCATTCAACTTCTCTCCTTCAGTTAAAGAAAGTTTCAGTTTTTGCTCCATAGGAAATTTGTCTGAACGTGCTCCTATAAGACCTGTGTCTTGAAGGATGTCTAGAGCATACTTCCTTTGAGACATAAAAATTTCTTTTCTAGATTGAAAAAATTCAATACCTAGAAAATTTTTCAAATTTCCTAAATCTTTGATAAGAAATTTCTGGAGTAAACTAATCTTGAGATATTGAATTTCTTCGAGATCATTGCCTGTCAACAGAATATCATCAACATAGATTAGAACTGCAGTGAAAGAAGTACATTTACTCTTAGTAAACAAAGAGTAATATGCTTTGGACTGAGTGTAGCCTGCATTTTGTATAGTTGTAGAAAATATGGAGAACCAATTGCGAGAAGCCTGTTTTAATCCATAAAGAGATTTATGGAGCCGACATATTGTATTCTCCCCCTGTCGGCGAATACCTGGTGGTAAAGACATATAAACTTCCTCGTCTAGATTACCATGGAGAAAGGCATTTTGAACATCCAACTGATGGGTGAACCATTTTCGAGCAGCAGCAACAGTGAGTAAGCAACGAAGTGTAGTAAGTTTCGCTGTAGGGGAAAATGTTTCTGTGTAATCAATACCTTCAACCTGAGTGTATCCCTTTGCTACAAGTCGAGCTTTATAACGTTCAACAGAACCATCAGAGTTGTATTTAATTTTGTACACCCAACGACAACCAATAGCTTTATGACCAGGTGGTAGAGGAACGAGAGACCATGTATGATTACGTTCCAAAGTTGCAATTTCATCATTCATAGCCTACTGCCATAACGGGTCGCCAACTGCCTCGTCATAGGTTTTAGGTTCTGTCTGAGATGTAATAAGAGCTAGAAAAGCACGTTGAGTAGGAGAAAAACGAGAGAATGAAAGGTAATGATGAAGGGGATACTTGGTGCCAGTGCCGGGACTTGAGCTAGAGGTTAAATGATTGGCTCCAGAAGACATCTCATAATCCTTATGCCAAGCTGGAGGCTGTTTAGTACGAGTAGAACGTCGAAGTGGAGCTGATGTATTAGGTGGGATAGGATTAAAATTAGTGGGCGAATCTGGAGAAGGTGGAGGAGACGATGGAGTAGTAGGTGAAGGGATAGGAGGTGAAGGAGGAATAGGAGGTGAAGGAATAGAAGGTGGTGGATGGATGTTTGAGTAGGATGGATCATGAAGTGGTACAACAGGAGTCAAAGGAGCTAATGTCGAAGTTTGTGAAGCTGATGAAAAAGGAAAATCATCTTCACAAAATTTAACATCACGGCTGATAAAGAATTTGTGAGATTGCATGTCATACAACTTGTAACCTTTATGACCACAAGGATATCCTACGAAAACACAAGGAATTGCCCGAGGTTCAAATTTTTGCTTAGGATGTACTATAGTTGCATAACATTTACAACCAAAAACTTTAAGATGATGAAATGTAGGTGGTCGTTTGTAGAGTGCTTCAAAGGGTGTCTTGTTAGATAATAATGGTGATGGCGTTCTATTTATAAGATAAACAACCGTTAAAATGCACTCTCCCCAAAAATTAAGTGGAACCTGTGACTGAAAAAGAAGAGACCTAACTATATTTAGGATATGGCGATGCTTACGTTCTATGACTCCATTTTGTTGTGGAGTATAGACACAAGTGCGCTGAAATTCAATACCACAATAAGTAAAGAATGGTTGCAAAGATAGGAACTCAGTCCCATTGTCTGATCGAACTATCTTGATAGTAGTATGAAATTGAGTTTGAACGAATTTAACAAAGTTCATTAACAAATGATGTACTTCTGACTTATGTTGCATTAAAAAAACCCAAGTACATCGAGTAAAATCATCAACAATAGTGAGAAAAAAACGCAAATCAGAATGGGTAGGAATTTTATGTGGTCCCCAAACATCACAATGTATCAGATCAAAAGGCAGAATGAGTTGTTATTGAACTTCTTGGGAAAGACAACCTAGTTTGTTTTGCTAACGGGCAGATACTACAATTATGAGAATAACTCGCATTAAGATGCAATTGATCAGCTAGAAATTTAAAACGAGAAAAAGAAGGATGACCTAGGCGTAAATGCCACAAATCAGATGACTGAGATACTTGATGAGCTGAAGATTTGATTGGAGATGAAGAAATATGATAGAGACCTCCAAATTGTTTACCCGAGCCAATCATCTTCCCCGTAGCCAAGTCCTACATAACACAAGAATCAGGATAGAAGGTGACATAACATTTCAAGTTATTGGTAAGTTTTCTGATCGACATTAGGTTTAAATTGAATGAAGGCACACATAAAACGTTGTTTAATTCAAGGTTAGGGCTAAGGGAAATATTGCCAGTATGTGACACACGTGCTGTCTCTCCATTAGGCAAATTTATTGTAGACATGATGGCAGCCTTTGGTTCAATCATAACAGAAGATTTTGATACTATATGATCCATAGCTTCACTATCGAGAATCCATGAATTAGAACTCGCAGAGTTAATAGATAATGTAGATATGGGAAACAAACCTGCAACATTAATGTGATTGTCAGAATTACCAGAAGGGTGATGATTGATTGCAGATAAGGTTTGTGCTATCTGTCGTAATTGCTCAGAAGAAAAATTTGGAATGGAATTAGGTGACTGTTCTTCTGTATTCAACTGTGAAACATCGGTCATATTTGCAGATGATCGATATCCACGGTTATTGTGTTGATTGACTTGTCTTGTCCTTCTAGAATTATTTTTCTATCGACACCGATCTTATGTATGGCCCCTTCTATCACAAAACTTACAGTGAAACTTAAGAATTCGACACTCATTGATTGTATGACCACTTTTATTGCAGTGTTCACACAATTTGTCCTTGGCGAATTTTGAATATATTGTTTTCTTCTGCACTGCTGATGCAATCGAGAAATTCTCAGTAGGTTCGGAAGTTACCTGACACTGCATCTCTTCTTGTACAAGTAATGAATAGGCTTGCCTCACATTTGGTAATGGAGACATCATCAATATGTTAGATCTCACCGTTTTATAAGACTGATTGAGCCCCATGAGCAATTGCATCAACTTGTCTTCTTCGCGTTGATCAATATGTATTTGACGTTGATTACAGGTAAATGGTGTGCGGTACGCTTCCAGTTCATCCCAGAGTGCTTTGAGCTTTGTGAAATATGTTGACAGTGCCATGGTTCCTTGTGACATCGTTGCTATCGAGTTTTCTATTTGAAAAATTGCTGGAGCATTCTTTTGTAAGAATTGATCGTGAAGATCAACCCACACTTGATGAGCTGTTTTGGCGTGAATAATGCCTTTAGCGATATCTGCTTCAACGGAATGAGTTAACCAAGATATTATCATACTGTTGCACTGATTCCAGAGTTCGAATTCGGTTGAATTTGCATCTTGGGACGGTTCCTCAATTGTGCCATCAATGAAGCCAATTTTCTTCTTGGCAATAAGAGCATGCATAACTTATTTACTCCAGGATTGGTAATTTGATCCATTTAATTTGATTGGAACAAGTGAATATCCTGGCTGATCAGAGTGATGAATATAGTACGGATGTGTTAAATCAACATCCGAAATTTTGAAGCTGGATTTGGCTGATTCCGCCATAAAGGAAATTTTGACATTTAAGAACACCAAGATCGGTGCTCTGATACCATGTTAAGAATGAGAAATAGAAATAGAATTGGGATCGAAAGTATGATCTTCATTAGGTTTACCACGTTTAAATAGGGTACAAACTATCAACTAATACCTAAAAATAGAAAAAAATATATAACTCCCTAAATATCTTAGATATATTCTAACTCATTATTACTGCAAAATATCTTTTAATAGAAAGCTATTATTTTCACAAATGGAGAATTGAATTTGAATAAGCAATTTAGTGCCTTTCTCTTTCTCTGTACTTAATTTCATTTCATTGATGAAACTTATTCCAACATTTTTGTGTAAATGAAAATAAGTTGGTTGAAGAAATCTAAAGCTCTAATGCTTCTGATCAAGCCAACCAATAGGTTTACTTGACCGAACATAAAAATTACCTCTCTTGAAACCTATGCCATTAGGTTCATAGGGAGTTCATCCACTTTTTTTGAATTTATTTTTTTTTATTTTTTAGAAGATAATGAGAGAAAAACTTAAATAGGCTATGAATCAAGAGGAGGAAACTATAAAAGCTCAAAAAGGCCATGAATCAAGAGGAGGAAACTTCAAATTTTTTGAAATTCGAATTGTAAGTAAGTTGTCTTATTCAACTGATGGATGTCAGATCAACAATTTTGATAAAGAAAGTAGCTTCATTTGTGTTCGTAGTAGAGATGGAGCCTGAGGCTTGTTGAGAAAACACCTAATTCGCAGGTTGATCATGTATTGATCTAGACAAATAAAAGATATTAGATACAAATAAGATGCACTTATAAAAAGAATAATGACATTATTGAATTTTTTTCGATACATACAACTATAGATGCTAGGTAGCTAAACCTAAATTACCCTATTTCTATAATTACAAGAGTGATACAAATGTTCGTTTTCTTAAAGGATGTAGCTCCCAAGGAAACGTGTCTAGATGTATCTATGTCTGACACATGTCTATATAAGAGACTCGGCCGAAAATGAAATGGTTGTGCTTGATAGTTTGTCTAAGAAGAGATCCTACAAAATTAGGCATAAAGCTAAAGGCCTTAATGAAGTTGGCTAACTAGCCTAGGTAAATATTTCATTTTATTTCATCTCTAAAAACTGATTTGAAAGCATAACCCCACCATTTTAAGCTTACAATCATTGTGAGTAGTTGAAAAATAGAGCAAAGCTAAGTCATACACAAGTTTGAGAGAACGAGGCGACACGAGCGTCGAAGACAAGTTTGAAAAGGGTTGAGTAGGGCCCAAGGCCATAACCTTTGAAGTTGGGGCTTTGATATGAGTTTTGGCAGACTGATATGAATCCAGCAACCAATCATTTGCATGTACCCAAAGAACAATTACAAGAAGCAATGCAAAAAAGATCTAAATATCAAATCAAGAAAAGAATGAAGTGGCAATAAATATCAGTTAACATTGGAAAGTGATTAGAAGACATTTTGTCTTTGCTAGTTGAACTACCAATAATGACTATTTATGTTACGTCTTATTTTATGCCCGTTGTACTTAATAGCTTTTATTTTTAGTTTCTAGTTCATAGTTGAACTACATTAGGTTCGAATTATCTTTTTGGTCTATTCAAAGCCATGTAATATTCAAGTCTGAAATATGGTGGAACACAAAAACCTTGTGATTGGAACCCTTTGGGTGTTATGTTTCTTTTTCAAACCTTGCTTTAGGTTTGAAGTTAAAATCAATTCATTAGATTAGTCACGATCAAGCTAATTCTTGAGTGAGTCGTCTTGGGTTCTAAGAGTGACCATCGTAGATTCCAAGTTTGATCTAAGAGTTATTCATCCTTCTAACCCGCTCTTGGTTGGAATCATTCGTTAAGTTAGTTTTTTTTGTGAAAGTTTACAAGGATACTAAAAAGATCTCTAGCTTTATAAAATCTAACATTTTTTGTGCTTATCATATGCTACTTGGGAGTTAAGTTTGTCTATATGAAACATGAAAGCTCAACAAATTTGGTGTCGATAGGATATTCAATGGATGTTGCACGGGGACGTATGACTACTCGCCAAAGTGATGTCTACTCGATATAAATTGGATATGCCTCAAAATACTATAGAGGAAGGTATGGTACCAGCTCTCCACCACCCATGGGCCCTGTGCTCTAAGCGAGCTACCCTGTGGCACATCCGTGTGTCATAGTGAAGGCGAGCATTGCAAGACGAGTATCTCGGACATCTTCCTTTAAAATAGATTTTTCAAGGACAGATCGGACCTCACGAGTGTGCTGGTATTGCGCGCTAGCCCATGTGTCAGAGGTTAGATTATCCACCCTCCATCCAGAACGGATATCGTAAATGCTTTACATGGACATGAGAGAATTGAATGCATGATGAGAACCTAGATGGATGGATGTTCGAATGTCCCAATGAGATAATTGACACATTGGTCAGTTCCCAACGGATATGTTTCATTAAGCCATGATGGTCAAGTTTTCCAAGTCATGGGATGACATCATGATATATGAGTTATGTTGTTGGGAATCGAGATGACGATGAGATGCGGTGTTGCTCACGAGAGACCTTGGCTTAGAGTAGAGCCAAGATCGAGCTGGATGACTTGGCTTAGGTAGAGACAAGTCGGTTGGAGTTGCAAATAATTGAACAAGCATGCACGAGCAACGTGTGTTTGATTGGCGAATGAGAACCTCGCCTAAGGTCTAACAAAATCGAGCAAAAAATGTGAATGAGACTTGAATTTCTCTCAAGACAAGTCGTGAGTGTGTCAAGATCACGACACCGCACAGTTGAAAATGTACGACTATGAAGTTTATATGAGAGCCACACTATGTGTGTCTAGTCACTCAAGACAAAAAACCAAAGGGTTGTATGAAAACTTTGCATGTGTGTCATGAGTGTTAGATTGGGCAGGTCAATTGTGAGTCAAAATAAAGAATTACTTCATGGGTCAACAACCAGACTCCCAGACAACTAGTCTTCTAACACAATATCTACTCCTTAAAAGTGTGAATAGATCCGAAAATATTATTACTCAAGGAAAGAATACAGAGTTAAGAATGAGAAATAGAATTGGGATCGAACATTCAATTTCAATTCATATTCACAAGGTTTAAATAGGATACAAGCTACAAATAATGAAAATATAAACTAATTAAATCTTGAGAATAAAATAAAATATATTACTAATCAAATCATAAAGAAAAATATTAACAGAGGACTATTTTCCAAATATTAATTAATTACGAATATCTTAACTCATTCAAACTAGCAATAAGTTGCACTAAATTCTGACAGCCTCCTTATAGAAAGCTTACTTCTCAATAACTCCGAGAGCTTTACAATAAACTTCAAACTTCACTTTTGCAAGTGCCTTAATTGTTTGGCAGGATTTCTATACACATGAGGATGTTTACCACCACTTTCCCTGATGGGGATGGTGAGGGCTGGACTAAGATCTCTAGGAATCGCAAGACCAATCTCCCTACCCTTGTCCTTATCAGAAGCCCTTTCTCGCTTGCCAGAGGAAAGAATGGATGATTAAGTTTCCATCAATTTCACTAACTTGTCATTCCTTGGGACGTATAAAGAAGCAACAAGAGGTTCACTATAAATTCCAACCTAAATAGATTCTTATGAATCATGTATATGCTGCGATTCTTTTCATTGTTGATCAAATTTCAAGTCTCGTCCTTTTCTATGAGTTTCCTCACAGTTTAAGAGGTTCAAAGTATCAGATTTCCCACCAGATAAATTCAAATACTTATCGACTCTTAAAACCCTTCTTCGGTTTTGATTGTATAACCTATCACTAACAAATGCCAACATGTCAGGAACTCCTCCAACATTTTTAAATTTGGGATTCACTATAGGAACTAGACCATCAAAGAGCATAATAATGAACAACAAACCTAGAAAACTAACACTCGCAACCTTCTTAGTTCTTCCCTCAGTCTTCTTACTCACATTCCTTTTCCCCTTGGCTACAGCGGTAGGTGGTTGGGGCTTTAATCTCGGAATTGGAACCAGAGGAAACCTGAGACCCTTGCGGTTTAACAACATACGGTACGGAGGACATGGCATCCACGGATAAGACATTGGGGCCATTGAGGGATGAGGATGCGTACCAGAAGGAGGAGGCTAATACATACCACTACCACCCAGCTACGGTCTCAGACCTGCATTCTCAACCATCACAAATGATATCTTCCTCGTCAATGAAGCAAGAACCAAGCTCATTTGCCCAAGGGCTGAGGAGTTCAAATGGGCAGACAGTGTACAAGATCAGTGCGTTCGAACGAGCCATTCACATTAGAGGAATAATGCCGATGGTTGCAAGTAAAGGAATGAGAGGATCGATGAGACATGCATTGACCAAGTACCAAATATTTACAGCACAAGTCCATATGGGTGGGCTAGGTCGCATTAAGAAAGGTAGTTGAGTTAAGTGGGGGAGGGACAACAAGAATTGGTTCCTCACTCCAAAGAAATGTTCCAAGGAGTGAGAACACATGTGTTCTTTGAGTCATCACCTAGTGCCTAAGGTGAATAGCTTAATAAGAGTGTCGATATCAACACCCACTCGAGAAAGAGAGCATCGGATTGGACGTGGGCGACATGATGAACAAAACTACAGTAAGAGTAGAGAAGTGCTACTGTAACCCTTGCAATATGAAGGTGGCCAGTTGAGAAATTTGCTAAAGTGTAGTGCCAACACGGGGTTGAATTACAAGCTTCTAGACCATGCTTCCAGAAAAGGTTATGGGAATGATTAGGATTTTTGTGATACACGAGCCCACATTACCAAGGGATGTGACCATGACAAAAGTGTTGAATATGACCCACGATCAAAATATGTCGAAACAAATAAAAGAAGCAAAAAGAACAACTTAAGAGAGAGATGTTTTGAAACAAAGAAACCTTAACCACTTAGCTTTTCAATTCTCCTTATTGTTGGGAAAAGAATATACATCTCATGATTATTTAGAGCCAAGATTGCCAACTAGTTTACTGTAACGACTCGGGAAAGAAAGAAATATATATATATATATATATATATATATATACATATAATAAAAAGTAAATAAAAAAGTAAAATAAATTTTAAAAAAAATTAAAAACTCAGTCGACGGAAAACCCGCGAGTTTTCCGGCGACCGTCGAGTTTCACGGAACCCACGCGAAACGACGGCCACAGCACGCCCAGCCCTCAGCCCACGACACCCAGCATCTTCAGAACACCTGCAAAGGGAGAAAAGAGAGAAAAATTTTGAGAGAGAGAGAGAGAGATTTCGGACAAACGTCGGCGAGTGCCCAGTTTCTCCGACGAACCCTCAAACCGACACCAAACGACCTGTTACCACCATAAGAAGGATCCCTAACGAAAGCACAATAACTCAGGGTGCATTTTGTGTTATTTCGTAAGCGTCGTCGTCGGTAACCGAGGTCGGAAAATTAGGTTTCTTAATCGATTCTTAGATCTGTGGCTTTTAGGAGCCTTTAGGCCGCAAAACTCCCAGAAAAGAAAGAAGGACGACGAACAAAGAGGAAAAGGGAAGGAAGAGGACCGAAATCGGCAACGGAAACGCCGCGAGAAGGAGAGAGAAAGCTCGCCGAAAAATCGACAGAAGTCGGGTAAGGAAGACGAGATCCACAGATCCGGGTCAACCCGAACCCAGAACCCGGGAGAGCCAGCCCGTTCCTCCCTTGGCCTCTGCCTTCAGCCCAGCCCAACTACAGCGGCCCAAACCTCAAACCGGCCCAGAAGCTACGGTTCAGTTGAACCAACCCAGACTAGACCCACGGTCCAATTGAGCCGGCCTGCAAACCAAACACTTGCGGCCCAGCCCAGTAAGCCGAGGCCCAACGATTAGTCTTGGCCCAATAGCCTTCCACAGCCCGCGACCCGAACCGGACTGCGACCCGCGCTTCGACCCGACACTACCGTCCGACGTGGCTCTCTCTGCTGCTGCCACGTGTCACACAGCGGCACAGGCAGTCCCTCGGCTAGGCTCGGCGCAAACGGCTCGGGCTCCCTCTGGTGACGCTCCGGTGGCTCCTTCGGCAGCTTCAGCGGCTGTTGGGCTCGGCTCACCTGTTTTCAGCCTGGTTTCCACTGTTCCGACCCTCCAGATTCTGTTTTCGGCCCCGATTAAGGTATCCGAGGCCGTTTCAGAGCCGTATTTCATATTTATTAAATTATAGGTAAATTAATTGTGAAATACTAACAAAAAGTGGTGGACGGTGTGATAGGAAACAAACCCCGGGGGCGTAGGAAGCAGCTCTCACGGAACGGGAGCTTACGTTTAGCTATTTAGGGAGTACTTCGGCCAAGGCCAACCAAGTAAGTGGCCTTACTATAGGATAGGCTAAATAAATTGTATGATGCTTGATGATATGTGCCAGTATATACATATTTTGTTAAGTGACGCTTGATATGTTTGACGCACGTTGTGGCATTATGATGAGCATGATGATTGCATGATTTTTGCCTTAATATGATGATGTTTTCCATATTGAGCATGCTAGATGATGATGAGTGCCATATTGCATCATGTCCTTAGATCGACGTAGGACACAACCCTAAGAGCATGACAATGATATTAATATAAGTATCCACGAGTATGCGTTACCTAGAGTAAGAAAGAGATGAGACTAGAGGGTTGTGTCAAAAGAGACATTACGATGGATTTAGAGGGATCTCATGCATTTTGTATGTTCATAAGCATAGGGCTACTTCCCCTAGAAATGATGAGTGCGGACGCGCATCTTATGATGAGCGTGAATGCGCACAGGTGCGAAAGCACACAGATGAGGGTGTTCATGAGGCACATGACACTATGGGGTTCCGCTGACCTCCGGACGTCGCTACAGATTAGCTTGACCAGAGGGTCCAGGAGGTGTGCGAGCGCCCTGGGGACTCACACTCGCACGTGTGAGTCGTGTGTAGGGAAGTACTACACATCCAATTTGTCCGAGACTGGAGGCCACCCCTAAGATGATTAGAGATAGGTCCCTATTCATGATTGCATGTGTTTGCATTAGCATGGCCCCCTATAGTGGGGTCACTTACTAAGTATTTCTTCGAAATACTCAGGCCGTGTGCCATATTATTTTTTTCAGGTAAAGGCAAGGCGCCCATGTACGGTTGACGGCGGCATCGTGATCAGAGACTGTGGCGCGTGCATAGGATAGTTGCATATTTAATTCCTAGTCTTGGTTAGGATAGGGCGTTTGCATTTCATTCATTTATATTAATTAATTGTAATCGTTTTATTTTATCTTTTTGAACTCCAGCACGAAGTTTGAAACACGTAAGTCCGGCAGTGTTTTCCAATGTTTAAATGTATTATGAAGTTTCAAATTTTTCCGCTAATAAAGATGAACACTCTTAGATTTCTATTCTGCATTAAAGATGAGCATGAGACGTTAGTGGCGACTCTAGATATGTGGAAATTTAGGGTCGTTACATTTCCTAAACTTCTCCAACTTAAAACCACTAATAATTCTCCTAAATAAATCACAAACTATTTTCTAAACTTATTCAAGTTAAGTATTTTTCCCAAGTGAAGCTTAATGACTCACTTTCTCCCTCTTAAGCTTGACTTTGATTTAGATTCTAGACTTCGAACAAATCCCGCATGCTTGCAAAGCTTAACCCTTGCTAGGGCCTTGGTGAGAATATTTGCATGTTACTCTGTAGTGTCAACGTTGCTTGGTCTCTGATCAACTATGTATTCTTCATAAGAAATTTTAATTTCATGACATGCAATTTCTTCCGCTTCTCTCTTCTGTGCAGAGACTTCTTCATCTTGTAGGGTACTCATTTATCTTTCAACCTTCTTTTTATACATGTCTCTAGCCTTCTTTAGTTGAGAGGACAAGTTTGATGTCCCATTTTTCTTATGCCCTAGTGGTCTTCCTCTAGGCCTACGTGATTGAGATGATAAGTGTGATGAAATATGTCATCTTGTAGGTTGCTCTTGGCTGATTATAGTAGCCTCTGGTTTCTTCTTGGCTATGTTCTTTTGTTCCTTTTTCTCCTAATCCATTGGTTTCTTCTTCACTTCCTTCCTATCAATGCCAATTGATACTTTTAGATCATGTTGATAGTCTTTCAATAGTATCTTATACAGGCGGTTTCACGACCGTTTTACTTTCATCAAAGTCATAGATCTTGAGAAACGGGTCGACTATCTCCACTCTACTACCTTCTTCTGCTGTAACGACCCTAAATTTTACCTATTCAATCTAAGGTCGTTACTATACCTTGAAATGCGGAATATACATTAAATGAGCCTTGTTCATAAATGCGACTTACACTCGCCTTTTATTACCTTGTGAAAGAGAAAATGATTACAACGGAAAGAAGGGAAAAGAACATTATTGAAATAAAGGAAAAGGAACAAAACCGAAATGAATGTCTTATACTACCCTATGGTTTATTATGCAAATACAATTCAACCTATACTAATCTATACTAATGTTGCAAACCGAATTCAACCTAGACTATGAAATGGAAAAAAAAAAAAAAAAACTACCCTATTCATGTGCCACGGTCCGGGGGTGTACGATGCCGCCATCGATGTCACATGGGTGCCTTGCCCTTATCTGAAAAAGTAAAGTAGCATGAGGCTTGAGTATTTCTAGAATACTTAGTAAGTGACCCCTATCGGGGTTATGCAACAATCACACGCAATGAAATGATGGGACCTATCATTTCGTTTCGTTTCGTTTTTCCTACGATGCTGTCCTAACGAGTAATTGTACCATATACTCTACACATAGCCCATACGTGTGAGTATGGGCTCACCAGCTAGTTCGCACACCGCTGGGCCACTTTCCTTATCCGGTGGGCATACTCTGGGAGCGCCTTATGCCGGGACCCGTTAAAACTAATAACCGTCACGGCAGCGCTATGCAAAGCATAACGATCGTTGTCCTGCCATTGGATGTACGCGTTCGTACCCTCATGATGGGATAGGAGTATCCTCTTAAATGCATGAACACACAATATGCATGAGGTCCCCACTAGTCCTACATTTATCATTAATAAACATAACCCCTTGTCACATTTCATGCTTACATGTCATTCTCATTTTCATTTCTTTACGTATCATACATATTCCTAATGGGGTTATGTTTCCATGCAGTTTACCATATTTCATGTCATACAATTCATGCTGTTTACATTCAAATATTCCATATAATCATGCCATAATCATTCAAGAATAATATATCGTCACATGCATAACATATTGCATCAAACTAAGCAGCATACATAGCATACATTCACGTTCACATGATTACGTACTTAAGCACAACCAACTAGCATATAATTTAATGACAAGTGCGAATCCATGGGCACGTGCCAACAAACAGCATTTAACGCGTAACCTACAATAGATGAGCCACTTACCTGGTTAGCTTAAGTCGTTGTCATGTATATATCCTTAATAAAGTTCGATTCTGTCCTTTGAAATTCAAGTCAACCTATGTGAGTCTATGACATCAGTTTCAAGTTTGAACTCTATAAAATTATTTATCTAATTTACGTGTTAAAATTCTGATATTTACTCTTAGACAAAATTTAATGAAGTTTCATACCTCTGGTATTTACTGTTTTATTTTTAAATTCTGTTCAACAAATCTTCCCTTCTCCCTATTTGTAATTATTTTCCTTCTGTAAATAGATTTTCATAAACATTTTAATTATATATTCCTCTAATCCTATATATTTATTTGTATTCTGTAAACAGATATTGTTGGGTAATTTTAATCCATTGTTTGGCTACTTGGATCTGCCAACTGAAATTTTATTCATTCTAACCTTATTTCTATAATGCTAACAAAAAATCTAATTAATTGAATATGGGAAAAGGAAATCTGAAATAGGATTTTACCGTAATAACAGACCAAAATCTCTCCATACGTTCTACTTTTTCCCAAATCTGTAATTTTTTTTTCTGTTTATTTTTGGATTTGTCATTTTTTTTCTGTTTGTTTTTGGATGAACTATGGAGTTGAGGAAAGAGGATGTCGTTGGGACGAGAGATTAGTGGAGAGGGGTGGGTTAATTGTATTTTTATTTTTAAGTAATCCTTTTTAGTTATTTAATTATGAATTTATTTTTATTTTTATTATTTTGACATATATATTTTTTATAATTATTTTTATTTGTTTATTTATTTTTTTTTATTATTATTTTTTTAGCCCAAAGAAAATAATATCAAATAGCGGTGGATCTAGGTCGTTACAAATGGTATTAGAGCCAGACACCAGACGATGTGCCAGCCTTCTCGATGTTCCTCGAAGGGGGGTAGACACGAGGCGGTGTGCCAGTAAGGACGCTGGCCCAAAAGGGGGATGGATTTAGGGGCAGTTCCACATCGATTGAAGGAAGGAAAGAGTGCCAGCGAGGACGCTAGACCTCGAAGGGGGGTGGATTGTGATGTCCCACATTGGTTGGGGAGGAGAACAAACCACCCTTTGTAAGGGTGTGGAAACCTTCCCCTAGCAGACGCGTTTTAAAGCCTTGAGGGGAAGCCTGAAAGGGAAAAGCCCAAAGAGGATAATATCTACTAGCGGTGGATCTAGGTCGTTACATCTGCCATTTGACTAAGGCTAATAATATTGATTTTCAAACTCGAGATGTAATACACCTTGGTAAATAGACATTGATCATCGTTCTTACACTAGAACAAGATAGATCCTTTGCCTTGGATCGATACAATTGATTCGTCACAAATTTTCACATTTCTAACGAACTTCTCATCAAGGTCCTTGAACTTTATTCGATCTTCGGTCATGTGGTTGCTCGCTCCATTGTCTAGGTATCACATATTGGTCTCCACTTGATCTTCTCATTCTATGAAGGGGTTCGCCATAACCTTCTCTTCAATGAGCATCAACAAGTTGGACATTTTCTCGGCCAACATCAATGTTGAACATTTTCTCCACTTATATTGAGACTCTTAGAGAGTCGTCAACTAGTTTCTAATAGTGAACTTTGTAGATTCTCAGGATCCATATACGTTCTATAAGTTGTAATGATTACAAGGTTGTGCCTCACTTATATGTGAGTTGAAATGATTTCATGAAATTGTAAAGAGTATAGCTAGATCGTCCAAAATCTAGGTTAACCTAGGATGAGAAAGGCTCATATAAGCTTAGATTATACAAATCACATATGGCAAATTTAAGTAAAATTAGGATAAATTAAACATAAATTTATTACAAAAAAATATATCTATATGTGAGAATTAAATTGATTTAAAAATTAATAAACGTGCCAAAAGAAGTTAGAAATATTTAATTATATATATATATATAGTTGGTTTTTCATTTCAATCACAATATATGACAAAAGGAGTAATCTTTATGTCTAAAATAAGGTATATTTGGTGATAATCGGTTATTCATCACTTAATCATGAGAAGATTTAATGCATGGTATTTGGTATCAATTGTGATAATTGCCTAAATTGAGTCGAAATTATATGCATGACGCGATTCTTTATGCTTTTGAAATTATAACATACACAGTTTCTAAATTCAAAGTGAAAACATATAAAACATACTTGGAAAACAACATCACACAAAACATGGTCCAAGGGTTTATAAAAACATTATGGCTTGGACCATAAAGTAATAGCTAATTCAATGGCTTGGTCTCAATCTAACCCTATTAAAAGAAGGTAAAAGTGAATCACCCATTATGATTTTTTATGGGTTCTTCTCGATGAAGTGGCTAACTTAGCCACTTATTACATGATTGACCTACATATGGAGAATCGAGCCCAAATCAATATCGTGGAAGGGTACTATAATACCACTACACTAGATGTGCACATGTGGAAAGTACTCTGTGTTATAGTTGGACCATAAAGTTAGACAATTTTATGGTTGGGTCAATTTAGCCCATGAGTCTAAGCCTGTAAGCTTGAAAAATGTACATATGGAGAATAATCAATTCTATGACTTGGTCAATAATTGGTATATATAAGATTTATGTTTAAAAATTATGTTTTAAAGACAATGGCAAGAAATAATAGACATTTTCATATTAGTAGATGATGCCACTCACTTATATATCTGTAATGTTGACTGTGGGATTCGAACCACGCGCACTTATATGCAGAAGATCATAAGTCTTCCCCCTTACCCTCTCGAGCAAATCAGCTAATTTTCTTCCTCAAAATTTAATTTAGCTAAACTAAATTTAAATTAGTTAAATAAATATAGAAAATAAGTATCGATAGTAAATTTCCTTTCTTAGAAATATATTATGACAGTTCATATAATAGTAAATTTTCTAAATTGTAACTTGTTAAGATTATGAAAAAAAATGATAAAAGTACTATAAAAAACGTATTTAGTTTTTTTAAAATAATTTATGCTCTTAAACTAAGTCCATTGTATCAATAAGACCTAAAAAAAAAAAAATAAATAAAAAGTTATATGTTTGAATGTTTTTTTTTTTTCAACTTAATTCAAACAAACATTAAAATTATTTACATATCAATTTTTTCGTGGGCTGTTTCACTAAATACGCTCTATTAATTTTGGTAAAGTGATATTAGAAGATAAAGTGATTGGGTTTTTTCTTTTAACTTAAAAAAATTTAAAAGTGAAGTAGTTAAAAAAATATATATATATATATCAACTTAATTAATTAATTAATTTTTTTTTAAAGAAACACTTGGGGTGGCAAAAAAAAAAAAAAAAAAAATTAAATTGAGTAACCTAAAATTTTCAAAATATATATAGTATGAAATAAAAATAGATTGAATAAACCAAACATACTTGTTACTCCTGAAGGACAAAATAATAGTTTTATTGAATTTTTTTTTTTTTTTTTTTTAATATGTCATCTAGAAGACATTCTAAATAAACCATAATTTGTTAGCAAGTTAGATTATCGAGATAGGAACTTTTAAGAATGGTGCAGCCCTTGAGTCTACATGTACGACCCGACTCAACATATAAGTAGCGGTTAAGGCCGTTACAAAAAATAATGTGATTTATTTGGAAAAGAATGAAAACCATGCAAAACGATTATTTATTAGAAATCAAGTGCAGGGTACACCTTTAAAATTTAAAAAAACAATGCCGCCTAAAGATATGAAACTACAAAAAAAAAGTTCGGAAACGTAGTTTAAATTAATAACAAAAGTTCGGAAACGTCTCTCCCACAAAATGAAACTACAAAAAAACATAATAATCCTTGAATCGCCCCTGGCTAACTTTGGCATCCTACTCGTCACCTCCGTCCTACAACTTCGCCTGAAAAATCATTTTAAAATCAGGATGAGTATAAAAATACTCCGTAAGGAACTCTCCTATTGGGTTCAACATATAAATCGTTAGCGATCAACCAAAACACACAGCATGTGATTATTGCCACCACAATCTCAACGCCACCTTTACTCCTTAAAGTGGCTATTCCTAGTTGGTTACCCGAAACACACAGCGTGTAACCATTACCACAAGAACCTCACCTCCTTCTTTCCTCCAATTGACTATCAATGGCTGGTTACCCGAAACACATAGCGTATAACCCTTACCTGGATAGGCGTTTTCTAGAATCACCTCAAAGGTGACTATTGGTGGCTAGTTACCCGAAACACACAGCGTGTAACTATTACAACAAACTCCTTAACCGTGGCTACCTACAAGCACAATATGCCAGCAATAGACATCTATCCAGATTACACAACCTAACCATATTACGCAACAATCAGATTACACAACAATCACACACAGCGATCAAATTACACACAGCAATCAAATTACACAAAGCAATCAGATTACACACATAGCAATCAGATTACAAACATAGCAATTAGATTACACACATAGCGATCAGATTACACTCGGCAATCAGATTACACACACAGCGATTAGATTACACTCGGCAATCAAATTACACTCAACAATGAGATTACACTCGGCAATCAAATTACACTTGGGAATCAGATTACACTCGACAATCAGATTACGCAACAATCACACACAACGATCAGATTACACACAACAATCAGATTACACACAATGATCAGATTACACTCAGCGATCAGATTATTACACTCGGCAATCAGATTATTACACTCGGCAATCAGATTACACTCGGCAATCAGATTACGTAGCAATCACACACAGCGATCAGATTACATACATAACGATCAGATTACACATACTCGGCGATCAGATTACACACACTCGGCAATCAAATTACACACACTCGATAATCAGATTACACACACTCGGCGATTAGATTACACACTCGACAATCAAATTACACACACAACGATTAGATTACACTTAACAATGAGATTACACACACAGTGATCTACAGTCGGTAATGAGATTACACACACAGTGATATACACTCGGCAATCAGATTATACTCAACAATCAGATTACACACGACAATTAGATTACACACACAGCGATCAGATTACACACTCGACGATCAAATTACACACTCGGCGATCAGATTACACACACAACGATCAGATTACACACAGCAATCAGATCACACTCGGTGAGATTAAACACAACAATCAGATTACACACTCGGCGATCAAATTACACACTCGATAATCAGATTACACACACAACGATCAGATTACACACGGCAGTGAGATTACACTCGACAATCAAAATACACTCGACATTCAGATTACACTCGGCAATCAGATTACGCAACAATCACACACAGCGATCAGATTACACACAGCAATCAGATTACACACAGCGATCAAATTACACTCGATAATCAGATTATTACAGTCGGCAATCAGAGTACGCAACAATCACACACAGCGATCAGATTACACACACAACGATCAGATTACACACACTCAGCGATCAGATTACACACTCGGCAATCAAATTACACTCGGTAATGAGATTACACACACAGCGATCTACACTCGGCAATGAGATTACACACACGGCGATCTACACTCGGCAATGAGATTACACACACAGTGATCTACACTAGGCAATGAGATTACACACACGGCGATCTACACTCGGCAATGAGATTACACACACAGCGATCTACACACGGCAATCAGATTATATACAGTGATCAGAATACACTCGGCGATCAGATTACACACTCGGTGATCAGATTACACACACGACAATAAGATTACACACATGGCAATAAGATTATGCAACGATCAGATTATGCAACGATTAGATTACCCACACGGTGATCAGATTACACACGCGGCGATCAAGTTACACACGCGGTCGCGGCTATCAAAAACGCGACAATCAGACATGCGACGATCAGAATACGCGGCGATCAGAATATGCGGCGACCAGATTACGCGGCAATTAGATTACGCGGCGATCAAATCCCACACACGGCGATCAGATCCTACACGGCGATCAGTCCACACACGGCGATCAGTTCACACACACAGCGAACAGATTACACACAGCGATCAGATTACACTCGGCGATATTACACACACAGCGATCAGCAGGTCACACACGGCGATCAGATTACACTCGGCGATCTTACTCACTCGGCGATCTTACACACACAGCAATCAGAGTACACTCGGCGATCTTACACACACATCGATCAAATTACACACACATCGATCAAATTACACACTCGGTGATCAGATTACACTCACGGCGATCAGATTACACTCGGCGATCAGATTACACTCGGCGATCAGATTACACTCACGGCGATCAGATTACACTCACGGCGATCAGATTACACTCACGGCGATCAGATTACACTCACGGCGATCAGATTACATTCGGCGATCAGATTACATTCGGCGATCAGATTACACTCACGGCGATCAGATTACACTCACGGCGATCAGATTACACTCACGGCGATCAGATTACACTCACGGCGATCAGATTACACTCACGGCGATCAGATTACACTCGGCGATCATATTACACAGCACCTAGCCATAGGACAATTCTGTTCGACCCATTTTTCAAAACACAAAGTGTTTAGTTTCAATAGGCGTGTCCCTTACCTGAAGAGTTGCTTTCTTGGCCTTTCCTAATCAACGATGTTTTGACTCCCCTTGATCTTAGCTTTCTTCCTACGTAGGCGTTGAATCTTTGCTGCGTTTAATCCTCTTGATGTCGGATCTGGCAACGACGATGACGTTCCCTCACAGCGGCAATGTAGGTGATGGGTAGGGGTTTTTCTGATTTGGGAAAGGGCACAGAGTGGTGTGGGAAACAATCGCCTGCAGGACCGTGAGCATTGGGTGGCAGCAGCTTAAGGAAGAAAAGTGAAAAAGAGGGAAGGAAGGGCAGCGGCCACTGGCTAAGGGTTTGGTTCCTCTGCTGAATCGTGGAGCTTATATTTTTTTTTTATAACTGTTATTTTGTTATTGGGTCATGGGCCCAAAATGTGGGCCTTACACTACTGAAATAGAAGTGAGAGTTGTTGGATGAAAGTCGCACATCGGCTCACTACTGAAATAGAAGTGAGAGTTGTTGAATGAAAGTCGCACATCGGCTAATTGAGGGAATGATCATGGGTTTATAATCAAGTAATACTGGGTTTATAATCAAGGAATACTATCTCTATTTGTGTGAGGCCTTTTGGGGAAGCCCAAAGCAAATGAGAGCTTATGCTCAAAGTGGACAATATCATACCATTATGGAGAGTCGTGTTCATCTAAGAGGAGTATAGACGGAAGGATTTCATCTTTAGGTTGCTAAAGGCAATGAAGGGTTATGGTAAGAACGATTATTTTAGAAAAGCCAACGTGATTAGGTATTAAGTGATCATTTCGAAGGCATGACCCATGCATTATATGGTTTAGAGTTGTCGGTCTTCCACATCATAGGAGAAAGTTGGAAAGCACGAGTTGCTCAACGTCGTCCCTGAGACCATGCTTTGATTGGGCAAGTTTGCAACAAAGGTGACAGATTCTCGAACTCCAAAATTAAGATTCTACGTACATTTTAAATCCATTTTCGTTCATCCCTCTATAATACATATTCAATTTTGATTTTTGTGGGGCATAGTTATGTGTTCTCTACTTTACTTCACTCCTTTAGGCCATTTGGAAAAGAAGCTCATAATTTCAAGAACGAACCAGCAATTTTTCGAATAAGAACCCAAAATTTTCTCAAAATTTTTTTCGCTACAGCGCACCTCAGAGGCTCATTCTTGTCCCAAGTTTTAGAGGAAGATTCTCTGAACTTTCTTAAAGAAAGCAACTCAACAAACTTACTAAAATAGAAGTATTCATTCAAGTCTCAGATAGTAAGAAATTTTAAGATTTTAAATTTTTGACTCAACTCGTGTAGAGGAAATTAGAATGTTAAACTTATATAATTTATTTTCTACAACTACACAAAGCAATTTGTTTATTTTATTTTAATGGAGTTGAAGGCTGATTTGGACAAGCAATTTGGTACATTTCTAAAAATGGAAAAATTCTTTCAATATACTTAATTTGGTGGGATGAATCTTATTTCATCTCAATCACCTAGACCTGTTTCTTGATCAACATTTTTGTGTAAATGAAAGAAACATGTTTGTTCAAGAAACCAAGAGCTCTAAAGCTTCGGATCAAGCCAACCAATAGGTTTACTTGATCGAACCTAAGAAACTACTAAAAAAACATATTTTATTAAGAAATTTGAGCTCGTCTCTTCAACCTGTGTCAATAGATTCATAGAGAGTTTATCGACATTTTTTTTTTCGTAGGGGAGAGAAAAGCTCCAAATGGCCATGAATCAAGAGAAGGAAACTTCAAATATTTTGAAATTCGAGTTGCAAGTAAGTTGTCTTCCTCAATCGATAACTCTCTATACATTGGCTTATAATTCATGAGGAGTGAATCTAGAGGTTTCATTGATGTTAGGTCAACAACTTTGATGAAGAAACCAGCCTGTATAGCCACTGATGTTAGGTTAACTAACCACATCCTCCTTTTTAATGAACCAACTTCAACTTTTGAATTATTTGGACTCGTCTGGATTTGTTATCGTAAAATTCATTTTAGTTCTTAACTCTTACTCAGTTTAAGATCTGTCCAAGAAATTTCGAGAGATATAGAGTTTGGAAAGCAAGGGGTTAAGGATATTTTGTTCTGATTACGGTTTATCACAGGTATCATATTTGATCTTTTATTATAAGTAAATATATAGATATTTTCCTTCTATTACGGTTTAACAGAGGTATCATATTTGCCTTTTAATATAGGCAAATATTTTGTATCCATTTATTGCTTCCCATAAAGGTATCATATTTGCCTTTTATTATAGGCAAGTATCTTGTATCTATTTATTGTTCTCATATCCCATGTCATTTATTTGATTCTCTAATTGATTATAAATAGAGAACTTTCACCACATTTAGTTGCGGCGGTTTTAGCAAATATTCTCATGTTATTAGGGCTCTTTCGGTTTAGCAACTCCCATCCTTTATTTTTAATGGCTTTTGAATCCTCTATTCATCTTCTTCTCCACCACCATTGCTTGCTTTGACGCTGCAGGGGCTGTCTCCATGGCTACCACAGGCTTAGCCAATTGATTATTCTTCGGCTCCACCCTTTTGGCCTCCAAATCATCACAAGCCCACCCGTAGCCATACTCTATACATATACCCTCACTTTCTCCAACACAATCGATCTTGCCTTGAACCAGAAACCTTTTCATCCTAGATCTCGGCAACTAAAACTTTCCTTCCATCTTCAATTTTTTATCTTCTTCTCTCATCTCTTTGCATTCTTCACGACTATGGCTTCCTTTTCTGCCTTTGTTTTTCGTCCTTGTCGCTTTAATTGCCGACTCTTTGGGTCAGGCCCCAAGTGTTGCACTGGCCTCTTCGCCACCCAAGTTTTCACCAGCTTCCTCGCCAAAATTTGATCCTTTGCCCATTGTAGCTACTCTTCTGGCTACAACATTGTCTTCGTCCCTTACTCCGGGAGGCGTGGCTCCCTTTCCTTCCATGAGAACTTCACCACCTGCTATGACACCGACTACTTCTCCATCGGCCCCCCTACTGCTCCTTCGAAGTCACAAACGCAAACTTGAGTTACAAAATATGCTCGAAATATTCTAACTCGTGCTCATTTCCTTGATAGAAAACTAGTCCCCAAGGCGCAGACAACACTCCATCTTCGTCCCTCTCTTCCTTTTTTCGTGTAAAATACACTCCAGGTCCTGCATTCTTAGTTTCTGCCCTCTTCTTCCTTTATTGTTCATCTCTTCTTCATAGCCACCACGAACCCTCTCTTTGTCTCTTGCCCTTTTCTCATAATATAGTCATTGCCCTAATTTGAAGCCTCTACCATCCATCTCTATTGCCCTAATCTTTGCTACTATGCACATCTTTGCTACTATGCACATTTAAGGACTATAATTAATTTTGATTCCAATTGCTTTGATTGAAGTTGAGACTCCTAGCAAAGTATAAAAGCGGAGAGCATGTTTAGGTGGTTGAATTATCCTATATGCTCATAATCTATTGTTAGATTTGAACCCGTGTAGTCAATTATGATCATATGGGTTGACTAGTACTACGTAGGGAAGAAGGGAAGATTTTATATTTGAACCCGTGTAGTCGATTATGATCATATGGGTTGACTAGTACTACGTAGGGAAGAAGGGAAGATTTTATATTTGAACCCGTGTAGTCGATTATGATCATATGGGTTGACTAGTACTACGTAGGGAAGAATGGGGGTAGGGTCGGGTTGACTAGTACTACGTAGGGAAGAAGGGAAGATTTTATATTTGAACCCGTGTAGTCGATTATGATCATTTGGGTTGACTAGTATTGGGGAGTTTCTTGTGGGTAACAGCCACACGCTCTAACCAATTGAGCTATTCCAACCTTCAATTGTTAAAAATAATAATAATAATAATATAATATAATATAATAAAATAAAATAAAATTAAATTAAATTAAATTAAAAAAATAAAAAATAATAATTACTTAATTAATTAATTTAATAAATACTAAGAACTTGCAAAAAGAATAATGACATTGTTGAATTTTTTTCACACATAAATTGTGCTAGACACATACAACTATTCAATATATAGATGTTAGGTAGCTAAACCTAAATTGCCTGGTTTCTATAATTACAAGAGTGATCCAAATGTTCGTTTTTCTAAAGGATGTAGCTCCCAAAGGAACGTGTCTAGATGTATCATATCTCACGCATGTCTATCTAATAGATTCAGCCTAAAATGAAGTGGTTGTGCTTGATACCGTGAGGTTGACGGCATAAATCTAAAGCACAACTATAAATATCAAATTGATAGATAGCTCCAACGGACTTACTTTTCTCCATCGGCTCCGCCTACTAGTCTAAGGTCTAATAAAGTTAGGTAAAAAATGTGAATGAGGCTTGTGTTTCTCTCAAGACTAGTCGGGAATGTGTCAAGATCACGACACCACATGATTTAAAAATATACAATTAGTTCCTGAGGTGGATGACTTCATAAGATTGTCAATTCCAACCCTCCCTCGAGTAGTGTTAGTGCAACATTTGTAACATGAAGATGGCCAGTTGAGAAGTTTTTTAAAGTGTAGTGCCAACACGGGGCTGAGTTACAAGCTTCTCGACTTTACTTCTAGAAAGGGTTACGACAATGATGAGGAATATTGTGGTACACAAGCTCACATTACAAGCTTCTAAACCTTACTTCTATAAAGGGATGTGACCATGGCAAGAGTGTTGAATATGGCCCACGATCAAAATATGTCGAAATAAAAGCAACCCTTATCAACTTTGTATTCTTCGTAAGAAATTTTAATGTCCAACTTTACTTCTCTTCTTTCGTACGTACATGGTTGAGAGGACAAGTTTGATAAACTATAAACTTCTTAATGACCAAGGATAATGGACATACATGGAATTGAACTTTTTCTTAGGTTTTTACTAATACTTTTTATAAATTAAAAAATAAAGATATTACATTAATACTTTTAAAATAAAATATTCAATAAATAATAAGCTGTTTTGTTCATTATTTTTCCATTGCATTAAAATTAGCTTTTAAGGAGTTTTTAAGTTTTTAAGAAAAAATTGTTAGTATTTGAAGCAAAAACTAAACAAAAGAAAAAATAAAAATAGAAGTGCAACTCTTGTGTTAAACCTAATTTTAGAGAATTTAACTTTAATTGTATTCAACTATTAATAATGTAAAAAAATACACGAAAAAAAAAATGTTTGTACTATTGGTAATACACTAGTCTCGGTTGTTTGACTAAAACAATGCATCCATCATCTCAATTAAAGAATTTGATTCGAAGTTATCTTCTACTAGGGGAATGCTCAATTAGTCTTTGTTGTAAGATTCGGCTATATCAGTTTCAGTAGTGTTCAGCCACAACTATAAATATCGAACTCTAAAGTATTTATGAGCAAAGTAAGCCCGTTGGAGCTATCTATCAAAGGTGTTAGAATGAGTTGTGAAAAAGTGTTGCCTTCAAATCTAGTTCCAATTAAGGATGTCAATGACGAACTAGTGCAACGAGTTGGAAGGATGGCAGTGCAAATGAATAATGAGAGGGGTGGACATCATGTCGTTTACAAACGTGTGGTGAATGGTCTGTTCGATCCAAGTATAAACGCCGAACCCAGATTTTATATTATTGTGATAGAAGTTATAAATGATGATTGTATTCCTTGGTCCTATATTGCAAAACTTGATCACTTTTTTATTCTTTTACCAAATCACATTCTCTATTCCTTTGAGGACGTCCTCAAGGATTTCAACAAGCATTAGATTTCTCTCTCTGTTTACACTACGCCCTCTCTCACTATATATGGGGGCATTATGGTTTCTTAGCTATTAAAATAGCATAGACCTCAATAAAATAATCACATAATTATCTATCTATTATATATTCTTATCTCTTTTTTCTTCAAAAATGGTCAAACTCTTACTAACATCCTTTGTGTCCTTTTGGCTAAGTGAATAGGAAGATTATAAGTACAAAGACTATTTGATTATACATAATCTCTCGTGTGTGTATAATATATATATATATTTAGATAATAAGTTTAATAATTTTATATTAGAAAGAAATTCAGAATCAATAAGTTAATGCACTAATATATTTAAAAGTAATTTAAGTTAAGTATTCGTGTTCAACAAATGTTGGATTTATATTTATACGTGTTTGACATGTTTCGAACATAGAAATGAGAATAAATTATTCCAATGTTTTTTTACCCACGTTCAAGGTAGTTTGAAAGTTCAAAAGCTATAATTTTAATTTGGTTACTTAAGGAAGCGTTTTGATGAAGGGAACGAAGATGAAAATGAATATAAGAATGAAAAAACGAAATAAAATCCATAGTTTAATACACATTTTCAAAAATGGGATATGAGAATAAGTTATTTTCATAATTTCTCTACACTAAGTCAAAGCTTATTTCATACGATTCCAAAACCACTTCCAAAACCACTGGATTTCTATATATATTCTTCTCTCTCCTTTCCCCTCTCTTCTTATTCCTATAAAATTTTGGCTAAATTAATAAAAACATCTCTAAACTTTTTACTTTATCTTCGTACATAGGTAACTCTAGGTCACATAGGAATCAATCACGAAGATAATAAGCTTCCTACTCATTTATTGCTTTTGTTTTAATTCTTAATAAAAATTAAAACGGTTCTCAAGCTTCCGCAGGGATTAAGAGTTCATTCCCTTCAAGGACGATTAAGAAATATTAAAAAGAATTAAATGTTATTATCTACACAAACGAGGTGTACTTTCGTTTTCGGTGACTCAAGTATAAAAATTCCAAAATTAAGCCTATTTTTCTGGCAATGCACATATCTTCCTTTTCATCCACATCAGAGGAAAATGTGCATCCAAGGAATTGAAGCTTGGTCAGTACTGTAGGAGGGTACTATGATACCACTGCACTAGAGACGCTCAATTTATTTTGATAGAATTTGTAATTATTCGATTAATAAATGTTGAGTTGGTTAAGTGATATTAGAGGATAAAAGTTAGTTAAAACCATTGTATTAACTTAAAAAATAATTTGCTTTTTTTTTTTAATTTTATTTTTAGAAACACTTAAGTATCTTAAGGTCAAAAAATAATTTTAAATTGATTTAACCTAAAATTTTCAAAGAAATAAAAACATATGTATAATAGATTGAATAAACCAAACATATTTTTTATTTATAATAATTTTATAAAAGTATATGATAAAATAATATTTTTAGCTAAGGTTTCTTTTTATGTATTTAATCTATAAAACATTCTAAACGAACAATAATTTGTTAGCAAGTTAGATTATCGACATAAGAACTTTTAAGAATGCTGCAACACTTGGATATACCATTGTATGAGTGGGAGTATAGATGGAAGGATTTCGTCTTTGGGTTGCTAAAGACAAAGAAAGGTCATGATAAGAATGATTACTTAAGAAAAGCTAACGTGATTAGCTATTAGGTGATTATTTTGAAAGCATTACCTATGCCTTATATGACTCAAAGTGATAGTCTTCTATATCATAGGAGGAAGTTGGAAAGCACGAGTTGTTGGGAACTAAGTTGGTTCCAATTATAAACGAGAAGTTGTAAAGGATTAAGACAAGATAATATCGAAGTTGTAACACTCAAATATTAAGTGAATAAAAAAAATATTTTTAAATAGTGCATGGAATGAGAATTTGTAGATGGGGAGGGAAAAAAATAAGATAAGGAATTAATAAAAAAATATTAAAAAAATGAATTAAGAAAAATAGCCTTGAAAGTTTGATAATTAAAAAAAAATATATCCAAAGGTTAGAATTGCAAAAATAACTCTACACGTTGAAGATTTGAGAGATAGCCTTGATTTTATCGAATATCAGGTATTTCAACAAGCATTAGAATACTCTTTCTGTTTACACTAAGCCCTCCCTCTATATGTAGGGGCGTTACTATCTCTTAACTACGAAAATGACATACCTCAATAAAATAATCATATATCTATCTATCTATATATATATATATCTTTTTTTTCTTTAAAAATTGTTAAATTCAACTCTTAATTTTGGATATTAGGGTATCACCTAACTTCCTTGTCCTTGTCCCGGAGTGAATATGAAGAATATAAGTAAAAGGACTAATTGATTATACAAAATATCTCGTAATATACATATATATATATATATATAAAATAAAAAGTTTAATAATTTTATATTAGAAAGAACTTCAATTTATGCACTAATATATTTAAAAATAATTTAAGTTAAGTGTTGGATACGTGTTCAACAAATGTTAAATTTATATTTGTACGTGTCTGACATGTTTCGAACATGGATATGAGAATAAGTTATTCCTATGTTTTCTATACACACATTTAATTCTGTTACTTAAGGAAGCGTTTTGACCAAGGGAACAAAGATCAAAATGAATACAAATTGAATAGGCTCGGTTCAACCATCATTTCATGTGTTACAAGCTGATTCAATTGAGGAAGAATCATTTGGAACTTCATGAGTGAATATTTGCACGAAGCATCGATGAAGTTGCAAGCATTATTTCATGAGTTGTTACAAAACTTATTTATTGTTTTTAATTTCTTAATTATTGTAATGGGTAAAAAGGTGGAAGTTAAGTCCAATTGACTTCGTCGAGATTTAAGGGGATTGAGATTAAATCTCGACCACTAATTTTTTTGTGGGAAGACTATAAAAATAATTAACGGTAGGTCACATAGTAATCAATCATGAGGATAATAAAGTTTTCCGACCTAATAAAATGCTTTAAAGGAACCATAATAGGCAATCATCTTAATCACCAACCTACAATATCAATGTCAAGAGTCCTAAAACATGCATAGGAACTAAACCAATAAAAAATCTATTTTATTGAGTTTAGATATCTATTATCTTGTCCAAATCAGTAATATTACACGCTCGGAATCAATTTTTCCAAGTCCTTTTCTATTCCGACAAGTATTTTTTTCAAGTCCTAAAACAAGCATAGTGTTGTTACATGTTCTTGGAGAGGTCCTAATTTTGTTTTCTCCCACAACAATGAGACCACCCTACGACCTTAAGATTTAAATGTTTTAAAAAGATCGTATGTTAATAGTTGAGTGGTAATCAATATGTTTTCGCTTAATACAAAAAAAGATAAACATGTTGAGAATTTGAGCCACGATTTTATCGTGAGGTAAGGTAGAGAAAAAAAAAAAAAGATTTGGTTAATTTTCATTTAATGTGATCAATTTAGAAGGTTCTCATTTATCAAAGATAATATCTTCTTTATAAAATTTTATGGGTTTGGAGAGAATAACTCAATCATTTATCTTAAATAGCTTTTAATATATGCAACAAATTGATTTGGTTTTTATTTTTTCATTACATTAAAATTAGCTCTTAAGGAATTTTTACGTTTTTAAGAAAAAATTGTTAGCTAAACAAAAGAAAAAATAAAAATAAAAGTATAACTCTTGTGTTCAACCTCATTTAGATTACAACTTTATAAAACTAATTTTATTTTAACCGAACTCAATCCAAATTTCTACTCATAAATTTAATTAACTTTAATTATATTCAACTATTAATATGTAAAAAAATACACATAAAAAATGTTTGTACTATTGGTAATATACTAGTCTCGGTTGTTTGACTAAAACAATGCAACCATCATCTCAATTAAAGAATTTGATTCGAAGCTATCTCCTAATAGAGGAATGCTCATTTAGTCTTTGTGGTAAGATTCGGCTATATCAATTTGAATAGCAATCAACCACATCTATAAATATCGAACTCTAAAGTATTTATGAGCAAAGTAAGTCCGTTGGAGCTATCTATCAAAGGTGTTAGAATGAGTTGTGAAAAAGTGTTGCCTTCAAATCTAGTTGCAATTAAGGATGTTAATGACGAACATGTGCAAAATGCGGCAAAGTTTGCAGTGGAAATGAATAACGAGTTGGGTGGACATCATTTTGTTTACAAGCGTGTGGTGAATGGTCTGTTCGATCCAAGTATACGCGATCCCAAATTTTATATTCTTGTGATAGAAGTTATAAATGATGAAGGTATTCCTTGGTCCTATATTGCAAAACTGGATTTCTATGTGTTTAGACTCCAAATGCATTTTCTCTATTCCTTTGAGGATGTCCTCAAGGATTTCAACAAGCATTAGACTATTTTCTCTGTTTACACTAAGCCCTCCCTATATATACATATATATATATATATGGGGCGTTACCGTCTCTTAGCTACGAAAATGGTATAGACCTCAATAAAATAATCACATAGTTATCTATTTATCTATCTATCTATCTATATTTATTTGTCTATATATATATATGTATAGATATACTTATCTCTTTTTTCTTTGAAAATTATCAAATTCAACTCTTAATTATGAATATTAGGTTATCACCCAACTTCCTTATCGTATATATATATATAATAAAATGTATAATAATTTTATATTAGAAAGAAATTCAAAATCAATAAATTTAAAAATAATTCAAGTTAAGTGTTTGATAAGTGTACAACAAATGTTATATTTATATTTATACGTGTCTGACATGTTTCGAACATAGACATCAGAATAAGCTATTCTCATGTTTTCTTTACACACATTGAAAGTAGTTTAAAATTTTCAATAATACTTTTAATTTTTTAAAAAAAGTCTACAAAAAAAAACTTTTAAAAGCTTCCATAACACTTTTAATTTTTTTTAAAAAGTCTACAAAATATTTCTACAGTTAATTTTGGATGGTAACAGTTAATACTTTGTTTAAAAAATACCGTTAAATTTTTAACATTGTTTCAAAAATTTGGTTAAACTTTAAAAAGTTTTATTAATCTTAGAGTTAGTATGGTGTTTAAAACATACCCATGAAAGTTGTACCATTAACCCCCTTCACTTTTATTAAAAAAAAAATCAAAAAAAGTTTTTACCCAATATATGGATGGAAATCATCTATCAACACCTCCTAGATTATCCCTTGTTTTAATGTTATTTTTCAAAGTTTATTAATATTTTTGAAACGTTGTACTAATGGTAAAATTATTTTTGGAGTTGTTAAAAAAAATTAAGGATATTAATGAAACTTTTAAAAATTTAGGTTTTGAACAAGATAAGGATGTTGTTGTTTTTGCATATCGATGCACCTAAAGACAAACGAAGACCTATACATGTTGGTATCTCGACATATTTGCTTGGTGGTCAGAAAGTGTTTGTTATTGGAAACCTTGTTGTTCCAAATTTCGAGGGACAAGTCAAGCCAATCTTAGAAATATGATAGAACGTCGACTAATCCAACCAAGTAAGTGGTCTTACTATCGGCATAGTTATAATTTAATGTTTTGTGTTTACATGTGCCCCGTAGTTCTACGCGTGTCATATATTTGATATGTGTGAATTGTTTATGAAATGATATGATTATGATATGACATGTATATGATATGTGAATGAATGATAACTCTTATGGTATGATGGTTCGATGATATCTTTGAGATAGGATACGAGAAGAATGCGATAAATGTAACGTATGTAATGACATGCCTAAGATATGTTCATGAGACGATATGGTTGGGTTATGTATGGAAGACGATATGATTATGATAGGTTGATGAAACAATATGGTTAGGTAAGATATAGAGAACGATATGATTATGATAGGTTGATAAAACGATATGGTTAGGATACGTTCATACAACGATATAGATAGGATACGTTCATATCGTATGTCGTTTTACCGCAATCTCATATCGTTTGTAGGGATTACATTACTGAAATGGAAAAATATACCACTAGTCTCAGTTGTTTGACTAAAAAATGCAATCATTACCTAAACTAAAAAATTTAATTTGAAGCTATTTCCTAATAGAGGAATGCTCAATTAATATTTGTGGTAAGATTTGGCTATATGAATTTGAATAACATTCAACCACAACTATAAATATCGAACTCCAAAGTATTCATGAGTAAAGTAAGTTTGTCAAAACTATCTATCAAAAGGGTTTCAAAAGGAGTTTCGGAGAAGTGTTGCCTTCGGATCTAATTCCAATTAAGGATGTCAATAATGAACGAGTGCAAATTGCTGGAAGGTTTGCAAGAAGATGTCCTCAACCTCAAGGATTTCAACAAGCATTAGTTTCTGTTTATACTTAGCTCTCTCTCTATATGTAATTATGTAACGGCCCAAGCCTACTGCTAGTAGATATTGTCGTCTTTGGGCTTTCCCTTTCTGGCTTACCCTCAAGGTTTTAAAAACGCATCTGCTAGGTAGAGGTTTCCGCACCCTATAAAGGGTGCTTCGTTCTCCTCTCCAACTAATGTGGGATATCGCAATCCACTCCCCCATTCAGGGCCTAACGTCAGGACTCATGTCCACCCCCTTCGGGGCTCAGCCTCCTCACTAGCACATCGCCTGATGTTTTGCTTTGATACCATTTGTAACGACTCAAATCAAACGTCATTAGCTGCTCTACTTTCCCTTGTTCTTACATGAAAGAAAAACTTTATATAAAAGACAACATATTTAGAAAAGTATTTAGAAAGTGACTTCATTATTAGGGCTAGAAAATACAAACATAAGCAACATGAAACATGAAGCATATCGTTCCTTCTGTAATGTTCCTTCTATAATGACTCGCTTTTCTAAGCTTGAAATACGGACCAAGACACTATAAAAAAATTGTTTTTAAAATAGGTGATACAAGGAAGTAATTTTAAAATATTAGGAACATAAATACAATTTTTTTTTAAATATTAGGAACATAAATACAAAAAAAATCAACCGAAGTAATACAAAAATGTTTACCAAATATGACAAGTTTACAAGAATTTAAATAGAAAATAGACAATTGAATCTAATGGTTGCCCTACAACATCAACCTGCATCTACAATCCATGTGAAAAAGCAAAAATAGTAAAAGTAAGAAAAATATTCCATAAGCTACCTATTTATACCCTCTCATTGAATCTTACTCATATTCCATGTTTCTTAAGGTTATGTGTTTTAGTTGGGCCCTAAAGTTAGCCAATTATATGGCTCGGTCAATCTAGTCCTATCTGGCCCATAAGTCTAAGCCTCCTCACTATTCCGAGTATAAGTCACTCATTAGAGTTTCTTAAGGTTCTAGGTGCACTTATCTGTTGGGATTTATGCCATACAGCCTCGTAATTAGTTATTTAGTTTTTAACAATAATTTTTATTATTTTATTTGTAATCCATTGTATGAAAATCCAAAGCTATTAATGTAATCATGAACAGTATGTGGTTGACATACAAGATACTTGTGTTCAAGTAATAACCTAAAGAGTATATAGTATATGGATAAGGTTGGGTGTCTTATTCTCGTAACACTATCGATACGACCCACTTTGTAATCGTTACAAATTATTTGATCCAAATCGTTCATGTGGAGATATGTAAGTGGGTGTATCCTATACAATGAGTTTGTATAAGACTGTACCAAGAAATATTTAATCACTCTTTATAAATCCGTTAATTGAAAAGATTAATATTTCACATGGTGATCATATGCGACTCGATCTTAATCTTGAGTGAGTTATGAACTTTTGCCTATGAGGGCTTGTCTTTTGATTTACATGAGTGAGAATGACTATTTTAGCCGATTGAATATGCCTACCATTTTGGGAACTTGACCAAATAGGGAGTTGGGAACATAATATCATGAGATGGAATTCACTCATTTCCATAGAAGAAAAGTAGATGAGTTGTTCTCTTAAGTACTGATTCCGAGACTTGAACAATGGGGCCCCACTCTCTCATTGGCTTGAGAGAGACTTGGTTTATGATTTGATCATAAACAAATTATTCATTAGACAATCAGTGGTACTTAAGATGAAAGATGTAATTACAAGGGTAAAATAGACTTTTGACCCGACTGTAATTATGAACAACTCGTAAGGATATTATATCCTAATATATTAAATATGCAAATATATTATTTGGCAAAAATTCTCCCAGAGTCCTTATAAATAAAACCCTCAGGTGGAGTCCAAATATATACGAACCTCTCCCACTTTCTCTGGAGAATGAAATTACATCTCCAGAGGATACTCGAAACTATTTTTCTCCAATCTCTTTGGGATTTTCTTTCAGGAGACTCCCACAAGCTTTTGCCTTGTGTTCGAGTCATAACAAGAAATAACTTGTGGAATATGAAGAACGTTTGCATGGTTGAAATAATTCATGAATTCTACCTTGTGTTCGAGCCATAGCAAGGAAGAACTTGTGGAATATGAAGAACGTTTGCATAGTTGAAATACTTCAAGAAGTCTGCCTTGTGTTCGAGTCATAGCAAGGAAGAACTTGTTGAATATGAAAAACGTTTGTATGGTTGAAATACTTCAAGAAGTCTTGCAAGCTAGGGTTTCTACAAAAGTAGAGTTCTTACTCTCCTATTTATTGCTTTTCTTTTAATTCTTAATAACATCAAAACGGTTTCCAATGCTTCTGCTACATGGATGAAAAATTTATTCCCTTCATTAGCCACTTATTTCTAATCTCTTTAGTTCATCTAAGTCATTACACGATCGACGTACAAGTCGGGTGTCCTCATCAAATCATGGGTTCTTTGGTGGATCTAAAAGGTATGGAAATAATATCTTCCTATTAGCAACCTCTCTATGGTCTCCCTAATAGGTTCCATACGTGTCTACTATTGAGCGTTAATCGAAAGCTCCCTCAATGTTACCTAACGGCTCTCTATTTCTACGTTATTTCAAACTTGAGTGCAAAATAGACTCCCCACTGAGTATAACTGAAGTTGCCTCAGTCATATCTTGTAATGTGTCATGGTCTCTATGTAGGTGATGCTGCATTCCTATATACGAAGGAGACCCTCACTAATTGAGACAAAGTTTACAGGGGTTACGTCCAAATAAACTATACATAGTACTAGCCAAATCACACAATAAAAAATGACTGTACTTGTGGCTTAATGACCAAAGCATAATGATAACATAGGCTAAGACTCACTATTCATATTTAATTAACTCTAAGTCACATAGAAATAAATCGTGAGCATAATGGGGTTTTCCAATCTCTTAACATGCTTTTAAGGAACCATAACAGACAATTATCTTGGTCAACATGCTTATCAATATAATATAGTTAAACATACACCACGAGAGTCCTAATAGAGCTTTCAAAACAAATATAATCAAATTTCGAGTAATAGAAGCCCTGAAATATGCATACAAACTAAACCAATAAAAATTCTATTTTACTAAGCTTAGATATCCACTTTCTTGTCCAAACAAGTCATATGACATGCTCATAATCATTTTTTTACAAGTTCTTTTCAATTCTTACGAGTATTTCTTCAAGAAAAGTCCAAACTATTATTACATGTTCGTTGGAGAAGTCCTATTTCGTTTTCTCCCTTAACTTTCAAATGGCCTACGTAACCGTATTTTTCCTTTTTTTCTCCTTCTCTTCTTCAATACACTCTTACTTTCCGTCATCTTGACACTAATCACTCATATCTCTTCATTCAAGGTAAATGTACAATAAGAAGATAGAAGAATAATGAGTCCATTGTGGGACTGTAAGACTTAAAAGGAAAATGATATTCTTCTTTATTAAATTTTGAAGAAAATAAATTTTTAAATAAAGACGGTCTCCAATACCAACACTCATCTTTTCAATCTGTTTTGTTCTCACTCACACGTATTTTAAAAAAAAAATTTAAAGGTCACCCAACATAAGAGTACGAAAGATTGTATTAACGATAGGATGATGAATGTGATACCAGTAAAAAACATGGTATATGAAATAATTGAGACCACATTTAAATAAGAGATTTTAAGGATAAGATGAGTAAGGAAGATTTAAAAGAATTAAATATTATTATCAATACAAATAAGAACATTTTCCTTTTCGGTGGTTCAACTAAAAAAAAGTAATGAATTGAAAGAGATAGAGATCTATTATCGAGCTGCCAACAAGTTAATATTAGTGGTGGTTCCATAGACGACAAACCCATTCTTATATTTTATAAATTACGAGTCTTTTTGCATAGTGGGTGTCAACAATGAACATTGTTCATCTTTTTTAATTCAATAAAATCTCTCTAGATCTGGTAAAAGAAAAAATTTATTGGTAGTTGAGCAATCATCTCTTTCCAATATCTGTCACCAGCCAACGATGCTATAAGAATTAAACTTCGACTAAAGATCTTAAACGATTGATCAAACAAAATAAGTTCATAAGGTAAAAAAAGTACCGTTAATTTCTTCATGTTTGTTCCAAGTTTAGAGTACCATTTATATAAATAAAAACATCTTTCATTATATGGTTTCTTCTTCATATAGATCGATATAAGATTTAAGGAGTAATTATTTAGAGGTACATTTCGTACCATGACTCTTATTAACATGTATCGGATCAAACTATTAACCTGTACAATGAAAAATTATACTTTATTAGTTAAGTTATATTTTAGTGGACAAATTTTTTTTCTTTAATATATAGTAACTTGGTAGTATAAGTCTTCCCCGTAAACCTCTCGAGACAAATCAGCTAATTTTCTTCATCAAAATTAAATTTAGTTTAAATTAATTAAATAAATATCGAAAATAAGTATGAATACTAAATTTGCTTTCCTAAAAATATATTAGTTTTGATGAGGGTTCATAGAATGATAATATTTGTCTTATACACAAATTTTCTAAATCTTAACATGTTAAGATTATTTTAACTTTTGTGTTTTGAAAATAATTTATGCTCTTAAACTAAGTCGGTTGTATCACTTAAAACCTAGGAAATGTTACATGTTTGAATGCTGTTTTTTTTTCGGCTGAATTCAAACAAACATTCAAACTAGTGACACATCAATTTTGTCGTGGGCTGATACCTAGATGCGCTTCATAAGTTTTAATAGAATTTATAATTATTTGATTAATAAATGTTAAATACTTGAGAGACATGGATGAACAGTGAAGTAGTTCCAAAAAAAAAAAGTGATTGGTTTTTTTTTTAGCAAAGTGAAGTAGTTAAAAAAAAATTGTATTAAGGTATTTATTTATTGATTAACCTAAAACTTTCCAAATATATAGTGAGAAATAAAATCAGACCAAATAATTTACAATAATTTTATAAAAGTATAAGACAAAGGTTTCTTTTTATGTATTTAATCTAGAAAACATCGTAAACAAACCATAATTTGTTAGCTGACTTAGATTATAGAGATAAGAACTTTTAAGAATGGTGCAATCCTTGAGTCTACTGAAGTAGGAGTAAGAGGATAGACTGAAGGATTTTGTCTTTGGGTTGCTAAAGACAATGAAGCATCATGGTGAGAACGATTATTTTAGAAACGTAATTAGCTATTAAGTGATCATTTTCAAAGCATGACCGATGACTTATATGGTTTATAGTTGTCGACCTTTCACAACATAGGAGGAAGTTGGAAAGCCCAAGTTGTTGAGACTCAAGTTAGTTTCAAGTATAACTGAGAAGGTGTGAAGTATTAGGACAAGATAATATAATACATGAAGTTGTAACACTGAAATATTAAGTGAATAAAAGAATATTTTCAAACTGTGCATAGAATATGAATTTGTAGATGTTGAGGAAAAAAAAAAAGTTATGGGTTATGGTAGGTGCCATGATGGAATTGCATGATTTGATTGTCCGCAAGTTTGTAACAAACATGACAGATTCTCGAGCTCTAAAATTAAGATTCTATCTGTATTTTAAATTTTAATTTTTTAACGGTATAGTTATAGTTAGGTGTTCTTTATTTTATTGCTTTGGAAAATTTGTAAAAGAAGCTCAAAATTTGAACAACAAACCAATAATTTTTGTGTAAATGAAAATAAGATGGTTGAAGAAACCTAAAGCTCTAATGCTTCTAATCAAGCCAACCAATAGGTTTACTTGACCAAACATAAAAACTACCTCTCTTGAAACCTATGCCATTAGATCCATAGGAAGTTTATCCACTTTTTTTTATTTTTTTATTTTTTTATTTTTTAGAAGATAACGAGAGAAAAGCTCAAATAGGCTATGAATCAAGAGGAGGAAACCAGAAAAGCTCAAAAAGGCCATGAATCAGGAGGAGGAAACTTCAAATTTTTTGAAATTGGAATGGTAAGTAAGTTGTCTTCCTCAACTGATGGATGTCAGGTCAACAATTTTGATGAAGAAACCAGCTTCATTTGTGTTCGTAGTAGAGATGGAGCCTGAGGCTTGTTGAGAAAACACCTAACTCGCAGGTTGATCATGTATTGATCTAGACAAATAGAAGATATTAGATACAAATAAGATGCACTTATAAAAAGAATAATAAGTGCATTTTATTTTTATTTTTATTTTTAAGTAATCCTTTTTAGTTATTTAATTATGAATTATTTTTATTTTTATTATTTTGACGTATATATTTTTTTATAATTATTTTTATTTGTTTATTTTTTTTTTTTTATTATTATTATTTTAGCCCAAAGAGGATAATATTAGATAGCGGTGGATCTAGGTCGTTACAAATGGTATTAGAGCCAGACACCAGACGATGTGCCAGCCTTCTCGCTGTTCCCCGAAGGGGGTAGACACGAGGTGGTGTGCCAGTAAGGACGCTGGCCCCAAAGGGGGGTGGATTTAGGGGCGTTCCCACATCGATTGAAGGAAGGAAAGAGTGCCAGCAAGGACGCTGGGCCCCGAAGGGGGGTGGATTGTGATGTCTCACATTGGTTGGGGAGGAGAACAAACCACCCTTTATAAGGGTGTGGAAACCTTCCCCTAGCAGACGCGTTTTAAAGCCTTGAGGGGAAGCCTGAAAGGGAAAAGCCCAAAAAGGATAATATCTGCTAGCGGTGGATCTAGGTCGTTACATCTGCCATTTGACTAAGGCTAATAATATTAATTTTCAAACTTGGGATGTAATACACCTTGGTAAATAGACATTGACCATTGTTCTTACAGTAGAACAAGATAGATCCTTTGCCTTTGGATCGATACAATTGATTCATCACAAATTTTTACCATTGTTCTTACACTAGAACAAGATAGATCCTTTGCCTTGGATCGATACAATTGATTCATCACAAATTTTCACGTTTCTAACGAACTTCTCATCAAGTTCCTTGAACTTTGTTCGATCTTGGTCATGTGGTTGCTCGCTCCATTGTCTAGGTATCACATGTTGGTCTCCAATTAGTTTTCTCATTCTATGAAGGGGTTCGCCATAACTTGCTCTTCAATGAGCATCAACAGGTTGGACATTTTCTCGGCCAACATCAATGTTGAACATTTTCTCCACTTGTTTTTTTTACCCTAAATGCATATGTTATGCAGTGCCATTAGTGGGATTTGTTAGAGGGAATAAAAACTACCCTTAATAATGAATCTCTCTCAATTCAAGGGTCTACATAGTATATTAGTAGTTTGCACGGAAGAAGGTTGCTCTCTATTATATTGAGACTATTAGAGAGTCGTCAACTAGTTTCTAATAGTGAACTTTGTAGATTCCCAGGGATCCATATACGTTCTATGAGTTGTAATGATTACAAGGTTGTGCCTCATTTATATATGTAAGTTGAATTGATTTCATGAAATTGTGAGGAGTATAGCTGGATTGTCCAAAATCTAGGTTAACCTAAGAGGAGAAAGGCTCATATAAGCTAGATTATACAAATCTCAAGTGGCAAATTTAAGTAAAATCAGGATAAATTGAACATAAACTTATTTCAAATATATATATATATATATGTGTGTGAATTAAATTGATTTAAAAATTAATAAACGTGCTTGGAAAACAACATCACGTGATTATAAGAGAGTAAAAGTGAATCACCCATTATGATTTCTTAGGGGTTCTTCTCGGTGAAGTGGCTAACTTAGCCACTTATTACATGATTGATCTACAAGTAAGCTTGAAGAATGTACATATGGAGAATCGAGCCCCCAATCAATACAAATGTGCAAATGTGGGAAGGTGGGAAGTACTATGTGTTATAGTTGGACCATAAAGTTAGTCAATTTTATCTTAGTCAAGCCTCTTGGGTTCTTATAGGTGCACTTATTTATGATATCTTTATTTTATCTTAGTCAAGAGACGATCGACCTACAAGTAAGCTTGAAAAATGCACATCCGAGGAATCGAACCCCGGTCAGTACTGTGGGAGGGTACTATGATACCACTCACTTATATATCTGTAATGCTGGCTGCGGGGTTCGAACCATGGGCACTTATGTGCAGAAGATCTTAAGTCTTCCCCTTTAACCTCTTGGGCAAATCCGCTAATTTTCTTCCTCAAAATTTAATTTAGCTAAACTAAATTTAAATTAGTTAAATAAATATAGAAAATAAGTATCGATAGTAAATTTCTTTTCCTAGAAATATATTATGGCGGTTCATATAATAATAATAATTTTTATTTTATACACAAATTTTCTAAATGGTAACTTGTTAAGATTATGGAAAAAAAAATGTTAAAAGTACTATAAAAAAAACATATTTAGTTTTTTCAAAATAATTTATGCTCTTAAACAGAATGCTGTTTTTTTTTTTCAACTTAATTCAAAAAAAAAACCTTAAAAAAAAAAAAAACAATCTATTAATTTTGATGTATAATTATTTGATAAATAAATGTTAAAACCGCTGGTTAAATGATATTAGATGATAAAGTGATTGGGTTTTTTCTTTTTAACTTAAAAAAATTTAAAAGTGAAGTAGTTAAAAATATATATATATATATATAACTTTATTAATTAATTATTTATTTTTTAAAGAAACACTTGGGATGGTCAAAAAAAAAAATAATTTGAAATTGATTAATCTAACACTTGGGATGGACAAAATAATATTTTTATTGAAAGTTTTTTATTTTATTATTATTATTATGCGTCATCTAGAAGACATTCTAAATAAACCATAATTTGTTAGTAAGTTAGATGATCGAGATAGGAACTTTTAAGAATGGTGCTGCCCTTGAGTCTACATGTAACGACCCGACTCAGCATATAAGTAGCGGTCAAGGCCGTTACGAAAAATAATGTAACCAGACTACACAACAACCTAACCATATAAGTAGACATCTATCTAGACTACACAACCTTACCATATTACGCAATAATCAGATTACGTAACAATCAGATTACGCAACAATCACACACAACGATCAGATTACACATAGCAATCAGATTACACACATAGCAATCAGATTATACACACAGCAATCAGATTACTATCAGATTACACACACAATGATCAGATTACACACACAGCGATCAGATTACACTCGACAATGAGATTACACTCGGCAATTAGATTACACTCGATAATGAGATTACACTCGACAATCAGATTACACTTGAGAATTAGATTACACTCGACAATCAGATTACACAACAATCACACACAACGATCAGATTACACACACAGCAATCAGATTACACACACAGCAATCAGATTATACACACAGCAACCAGATTACTATCAGATTACACACACAATGATCAGATTACACACACAGCGATCAGATTACACTCGACAATGAGATTACACTCGGCAATTAGATTACACTCGATAATGAGATTACACTCGGCAATTAGATTACACTCGATAATGAGATTACACTCGACAATCAGATTACACTTGGGAATTAGATTACACTCGACAATCAGATTACGCAACAATCACACACAACGATCAGATTACATACAGCAATCAGATTACACACAGCAATCAAATTACACACAGCAATCAGATTACACACAGCGATCAGATTATTATACTCGGCAATCAAATTATTACACTCGGCAATCAGATTACACTCAACAATGAGATTACGCAACAATCACACACAACGATCAGATTACACATACAGCGATCAGATTACACACACTCGGCAATCAGATTACACACACTCGGCAATCAGATTACACACTCGACAATGAGATTACACACACAGCAATCAGATTACACTCGACAATGAGATTACACACACAGTGATCTACACTCGGTAATGAGATTACACACACAGCGATCTACACTCGGCAATTAGATTATACTCGGCAATCAGATTACACATGACAATCAGATTACACACACAGCGATCAGATTACACTCGGTGAGATTACACACAGTAATTAGATTACACACTCGGCGATCAGATTACATACAAATGATCAGATTATACTCGACAATCAGATTACACTCGGCGAGATTACACACAGCAATCAGATTACACACTCGGCGATCAGATTACACACACGGCGATCAGATTATGCAACGATCAGATTACACACGCGTCGATTAGACACGCGGCGATCTTACACACACAGCAATCAGTAGATCACACACGACGATCAGATTACACGCGGTGATCAGATTACACTCGGCGATCTTACACACATAGTGAGCAAATTACACTCGGCGATCTTACACACACAGCGATCAGCAGATCAAACACGGCGATCAGATTACACTCGCGATATTACACACACTCGCGATCTTACACACACAGCGATCAGATCACACACAACGATCAAATCACTCACAACGACCAGATCACACTCACAGCGATCAGGTCACACTCACAGCGATCAGGTCCCACTCACAGCGATCAGGTCACACTCACAGCGATCAGGTCACACTCACAGTGATCAGGTCACACTCACAACGATCAGGTCACACTCACAACGATCAGGTCACACTCACAACGATCAGGTCACACTCACAACGATCAGGTCACACTCACAACGATTAGGTCACACTCACAATGATCAGATCACACTCACAATGATCAGATCACACTCACAACGATTAGATCACACTCACAACAATCAGATCACACTCACAACAATCAGATTACACTCGGCGATCAGATTACACTCGGCGATCAGATTACACAGCCCCTAGCCATAGGACAATTCTGTTCGACCCATTTTTAAAAAAACAAAGTGTTTAGTTTCAATAGGCGTGTCCTTTACCTAAGGAGTTGCTTTCTTGGCCTTTCCTAATCAACGATGGTCTGACTCCCCTCGAACTGAGCCTTCTTCCTACGTAGGCATTGAATCTTTGCTGCGTTTAATTCTCTTGATGTCGGATCTGGCAACAACGATGGCGTTCCCTCACAGTGGCGATGTAGGTGATGGGCGGGGGGTTTTTCTAATGTAGGAAAGGGCACGGAGTGGTGTGAAAAACAATCGGCTGTTGGACCATGAGCGTTAGGTGGCAACAGCTTAAGGAAGAAAAGTGAAAAAAAAGGGAAGGAAGGGCGGTGGCGGCTGGCTAAGGGCTTGGCTCCTCTGCTGAATTTGAGAGCTTATATTTTTTTTTATAACTGTTATTTTGTTATTGGGCCATGGGCGTTTTGGGCCTTATGCTACTGAAGTAGAAGTGGGAGTTGATGGATGAAAGTCGCACATCGGCTAATTGAGGGAATGATCATGGGTTTATAATCAAGGAATACTAGCTCTATTGGTATGAGACCTTTTGGGGAAGCCCAAAGCAAAGACATGAGTGCTTATGCTCAAAGTGGACAATATCATACCATTATGGAGAGTCGTGTTCATTTAAGAGGAGTACAGACGGAAGGATTTCATCTTTAGGTTGCTAAAGACAATGAAGGGTCATGGTAAGAACGATTATTTTAGAAAAGCCAACGTGATTAGCTATTAAGTGATCATTTCGAAGGCATGACCCATGCATTATATGGTTTAGAGTTGTCGGTCTTCCACATCATAGGAGAAAGTTGGAAAGCATGAGTTGCTCAACGTCGTCCCTAAGACCATGCTTTGATTGGGCAAGTTTGCAAAGAAAGGTGACAGATTATCGAAATCCAAAATTAAGATTCTACCTACATTTTAAATCCATTTTTGTTCGTCCCTCTATAATACATATTCAATTTTGATTTTTGTGGGGCATAGTTACGTGTTCTCTACTTCACTACTTAGGGCAATTTGGAAAGGAAGCTCATAATTTCAAGAAGGAACTAGCAATTTTTCGAATAAGAACCTAAAATTTTTTCAAAATTTTTTCACTATAGTACACCTCAAAGGCTCATTCTTGTCCCAAGTTTTAGAGGAAGATTTTCTAACTTTCTTAAAGAAAGCAACTCGAGAAACCCACTAGTATAGAAGTATTCATTCCAATCCCAATTGGTAAGAAATTTTAAGATTTTGAATTTTTTACTCGACCCATGTCGAGGAAATTAGAATGTTAAACTTATACCATTTATTTTCTACAACTAGACAGAGCATATATATATATTTTAATGGAGTTGAAGGCTGATGCTCCAAAAATTTGGATAAGCAATTTGGTAGATTTCTAAAAATGGAAAAATTCTTTCTATATACTTAATTTGGTGGGATGAATCTTATTTCAACATTTTTATGTAATTGAAAGAAACATGTCTGTTGAAGAAACCTAGAGCTCTAAAGCTTCCGATCAAGAGGTTTACTTGACCGAACCTAAGAAACTATTATTATCGACATTTTTTTTCGTAGAGGAGAGAAAAGCTCAAAATGGCCATGAATCAAGAGAAGGAAACTTCAAATATTTTGAAATTCGAGTTGCAAGTAAGTTGTCTTCCTCAATCGATAACTCTCTATACATTGAATTATAATTCATGATGAGTGCATCTAGAGGTTTCATTGATGTCAGGTCAACAATTTTAATGAAGAAACCAACCTATATAGCCACTAGAACATGCAGGTAAACTCAAGTTTCAAAGTTATTTGACCACGTGCTAGCATCTTCTCCTTGGTTGGAGGTAAAAGATGATGACGTGACTGATTTAGTTTAACTACCACATCCTTCTTTTTAATGAACCAACTTCAACTTTTGAATTATGTGGATTCTTCTAGATTTGTTATCGTGAAATTCATTTTGGTTTTTAACTCTTACTCAGTTTAAGATCTGTCTAAGAAATTTTGAGAGATACAGAGTTTGGAAAGCCAGGGGTCAAGGATATTTTGTTCTGATTACGGTTTATCATAGGTACCATATTTGATCATTTATTATAAGTAAATATATAGATATTTTCCTTCTATTACGGTTTAACAGAGGTATCATATTTGCCTTTTAATATAGGCAAATATTTTGTATCCATTTATTGCTTCCCATAGAGGTATCATATTTGCCTTTTATTATAGGCAAATATCTTGTATCCATTTATTTGTTCTCATATCCTATGTCATTTATTTGATTCTCTAATTGATCATAAATAGAGAACTTTCACCACATTTAGTTGCGGCGGTCTTAGCAAATATTCTCATGGTATCAGAGCCCTTTCGGTTTAGCAACCCCGATCCTTTATTTTTAATGGCTTCTGAATCCTCTATTCATCTTCTTCTCCACCACCGTTGCTGGCATTGACGCCGCAGGGGCTGTCTCCATGGCTACCACAGACTGAACCAATTGATTATTCTTCGACTCCACCCTTTTGGCCTCTAAATCATCACAAGCCCACCCTTAGCCATACTCTATACATACAACCTCACTTTCTCCAACACAATCGATCTTGCCTTGAACCAGAAACCTCTTCATCCTTAACCTCGGCAACTAAAACTTTCCCATCTTCAATTTTTCATCTTCTTCTTTCATCTCTTCGCATTCTTCATGACTATGGCTTCCTTTTCTGCATTTGTCTTTTTCGTCCGTGTCGCTTTAATTGCCTACTCTTTGGGCCATGCCCTAAGTGTCACATTGGCCTCTTCGCCACCCAAGTTTTCGCCAGCCTCCTCACCAAAATTTGTTCCTTTGCCCATTGTAGCTACTCTTCCGACTACAACATTGTCTTCGTCCCTTGCTCTGGGGGGCGTGGCTCCCTTTCCTTCCATGAGAACTTCACCACCTGCTATGATGCTGATTACTTCTCCATCGGCTCCCCCTATTGCTCCTTCGAAGTCACAAACGCAAACTTGAGTTGCAAAATATGCTCGAAATATTCTAACTCGTGCTCATTTCCTTGATAGCAAACTAGTCCCCAAGGCGCAGACAACACTCCATCTTCGTCCCTCTCTTCCTTTTTTCGTATAAAATACACTCCAGCGCCTGCATTCTCAGTTTCTGCCCTCTTCTTCCTTTATTGTTCATCTCTTCTTCATAGCCACCACGAACCCTCTCTCTCTTGCTGTTTTCTCATAATATAGTCATTGCCCTAATTTTGAAGCGTCTACCTTCCTTCTCTATTACCCTGATCTTTGCTACTATGCATGTTTAAGGACTTCTGTGACTCTAATTTTGATATGAATGTTATAAGAAGATTGATCCAATTTTGATTTTAAGGAGGGCATGTTTTAGGTGGTTGAATTATCGTGTATGCTCATAATCTATTGTTAGATTTTATACTATGTGACCTAGAGTAATATACACATGTTTAGTGATCCTTGTGACCTAGAGTAATATACACATGTTTAGTGAGCCTTAGCCTTTGTCTTACTATATATTTTTTTATATTTGAACCCGTGTAGTCGATTATGATCATATGGGTTGGCCGGAAGAATGGGGGTCTACTAAGTATAAAGGAATGGGACCTAACCTATTTAGGGTCTGTGGTATATGGTATATTAGAGGTTACTACTAAGGGAGCTCTAATTGTGTTCGATAGTAGAGATGCATGAAACCTATTCGGGAGGTCATAGAGAGGTTTACTTTGTGATTCAAATAAGAGCAAGGTTAAGTAGGGTGAGTTATTTGGTTTTGGTCGAGTTTCGAGATTTATTATTGACATGAAACCTTGAGGTTAGAATTGTCAAAAGTTGAAAGGAACGCTAGGGTCGATTCTGGTCGAGTTTCAAGATTTATTATTGACATGAAACCTTGAGGTTAGAATTGTCAAAAAGAAGGGCTTGGACCTTCGACCTTGTGGTTAACAGCCACATGCTCTAACCAACTGAGCTATTCCAGCGTTCAATTTTTTTTAAAAAAAAAGAATAATAATAAAATAAAATAAAAATAAAAATAAAATAGTAATAATAATAATAATAATAATAATTTAATGCATACTAAGAACTTGCAAAAAGAACAACGACATTGTTGAATTTTTTTTCGCACATAAATTATGCTAGACACACAACTATTCAATATATAGATGTTAGGTAGTTAAACCTAAATTACGTGGTTTCTATAGTTACAAGATTGATCCAGATGTTCGTTTTTTTAAAGGATGTAGCTCCCAAAGGAACGTGTCTAGATGTATCATATCTCACGCATGTCTATCTAGTAGATTCAACCTAAAATGAAGTGGTTGTGCTTGATACCGTGAGGTTGACGACATAAATCTAAAGCACAACTACAAATATCAAATTGATAGATAGCTCCAACGGACTTACTTTTCTCCATCGGCTCCACCTACTCGTCTAAGGTCTAATAGAGTTGGGCAAAAAATGTGAATGAGGCTTGTGTTTCAATCAAGACTAGTTGGGAATTTGTCAAGATCACGACACCGCATGGTTTAAAAATATACAATTAGTTCCTGAGGTGGATGACTTCATAAGATTGTCAATTCCAACACTCGCTCGAGTAGTGTTAGTGCAACATTTGTAACATGAAGGTGGCCAGTTGAGAAGTTTATTAAAGTGTAGTGCCAACACGGGGCTGAGTTACAAGCTTTCTAGACCTTACTTCTAGAAAGGGTTATGGCAATGATAGGAATATTGTGGTACACAAGCTCACATTACCATCGTAAAGGGATGTGACCATGGCAAGAGTGTTGAATATGGCCCACGATCAAAATATGTCGAAACAAAGGCAACCCTTATCAACTTTGTATTCTTCCTAAGAAATTTTAATGTCCAACTTTGCTTCTTCTTTCGTACATGGTTGAGAGGACAAGTTTGATAAACTATAAACTTCTTAACGACCAAGGAAAATGGACATACAGGGAATTGAACTTTTTCTTAGGTTTTTTCCAATACTTTTTATAAATTAAAAAATGAAGATATTACATTAATACTTTTGAAATAAAATATTCAATAAATAATAAGAAAATACACGAAAAAAAAATAACTTTAATTGTATTCAACTATTAATATGTAAGAAAATACACGAAAAAAAATGTTTGTACTAATGGTAATACACTAGTCTCGGTTGTTTGACTAAAACAATACATCCAGGTCACATTCTCTATTCCTTTGAGGATGTCCTCAAGAATTTCAACAAGCATTAGATTGCTCTCTCTGTTTACACTACGCCCTCTCTCACTATATATGGGGGCATTATGGTCTCTTAGCTATTAAAATAGCATAGACCTCAATAAAATAATCACATAGTTATCTATCTATTATATATACTTATCTCTTTTTTCTTAAAAAATGGTCAAATTCAAACCCTTAATTATAAATATTAAGGTACCACCTAAATAATTTAAGTAAAGTGTTCGATACGTGTTCAACAAATGTTGGATTTATATTTATACGTGTTTGACATGTTTCGAACATGGAAATTAGAATAAATTATAATAATGTTTTCTTTACACACGTTCAAGGTAGTTTGAAAGTTCGAAAGCTACAATTTTAATATAAATATTAAGGTACCACCTAAATAATTTAAGTAAAGTGTTCGATACGTGTTCAACAAATGTTGGATTTATATTTATACGTGTTTGACATGTTTCGAACATGGAAATTAGAAGAATAAATTATAATAATGTTTTCTTTACACACGTTCAAGTTCGAAAGCTACAATTTTAATTTGGTTACTTAAGGAAGCATTTTGACGAAGGGAACGAAGATGAAAATGAATATAAGAAAGATTTTTATTCTGCATTAGAGATGAACATGAAATGAACGAGCATTCTTAGACTTCTATTCTGCATTAGAGGTATACATGAGACGTTAGTGACGACTCTAGATATGTGGAACGCTAGAAGAAGGGCTTGAACTTTCACCCTTGTGGTTAAGGGCCACACACTCTAACCAACTAAGCTATTCGAGCCTTTGGTTATTAAAAATAATAATAATAATAAATAAATAATAATAATTAATTTATTGCATACTAAGAACTTGAAAAAGAAATTGTGCTAGACACATACAACAATTCAATATATAGATGTTAGGTAGCTAAACCTAAATTACCTGGTTTCTATAGCTACAAGAGTGATCCAGATATTCGTTTTTCTAAAGGATGTAGCTCCCAAAAGAACGTGTCTAGATGTATCATATCTCACGCATGTCTATCTAGTAGATTCAGCCTAAAATGAAGTGGTTGTGCTTGATACGTGAGGTTGACGACATAAATCTAAAGCACAACTATAAATATAGAATTGATAGATAGCTCCAGCGGACTTACTTTTCTCCATCAGCTCCACCTACTCGTCTAAGGTGTAATAAAGTCGGGAATGTGTCAAGATCACAACACCGCACAGTTTAAAAATATACAATTAGTTCCTGAGGTGGATGACTTCATAAGATTGTTAATTCCAACACTCGCTCGAGTAGTGTTAGTGCAACATTTGTAACATGAAGATGGCCAGTTGAGAAGTTTATCAAAGTGTAGTGCCAACACGGGGCTGAGTTACAAGCTTTCTAGACCTTACTTCTAGAAAGGGTTATGGCAATGATGAGGAATATTGTGGTACACAAGCTCACATTACCATCGTAAAGGGATGTGACCATGGCAAGAGTGTTGAATATGGCCCATGGCAATGATGAGGAATATTGTGGTACACAAGCTCACATTACCATCGTAAAGGGATGTGACCATGGCAAGAGTGTTGAATATGGCCCATGGCAATGATGAGGAATATTGTGGTACACAAGCTCACATTACCATCGTAAAGGGATGTGACCATGGCAAGAGTGTTGAATATGGCCCATGGCAATGATGAGGAATATTGTGGTACACAAGCTCACATTACCATCGTAAAGGGATGTGACCATGGCAAGAGTGTTGAATATGGCCCATGGCAATGATGAGGAATATTGTGGTACACAAGCTCACATTACCATCGTAAAGGGATGTGACCATGGCAAGAGTGTTGAATATGGCCCATGGCAATGATGAGGAATATTGTGGTACACAAGCTCACATTACCATCGTAAAGGGATGTGACCATGGCAAGAGTGTTGAATATGGCCCATGGCAATGATGAGGAATATTGTGGTACACAAGCTCACATTACCATCGTAAAGGGATGTGACCATGGCAAGAGTGTTGAATATGGCCCATGGCAATGATGAGGAATATTGTGGTACACAAGCTCACATTACCATCGTAAAGGGATGTGACCATGGCAAGAGTGTTGAATATGGCCCACGATCAAAATATGTCGAAACAAAAGTAACCCTTATCAACTTTGTATTCTTCGTAAGAAATTTTAATGTCCAACTTTGCTTCGGTACATGGTTGAGAGGACAAGTTTGATAAACTATAAAACTTCTCAATGACCAAGGAAAACGAACATATAGGGAATTGAACTTTTTCTTAGGTTTTTACCAATACTTTTTATAAATTAAAAAATAAAGATATTACATTAATACTTTTAAAATAAAATATTCAATAAATAATAAGCTGTTTTGTTCAGATTCGCAAGTTTTAACCCGCTTTTTATTTTTCCATTACAGAAAAATTAGCTTTTAAGGAATTTTTAAGTTTTTAAGAAAAAATTGTTAGTATTTGAAGCAAAAACTAAACAAAATAAAAAATAAAAAAAAAATAAAAGTGTAACTCTTGTGTTAAACCTTATTTCAGAGAATTTAACTTTAATTGTATTCAACTATTAATAATGTAAGAAAATACACGGAAAAAAAATGTTTGTACTATTGGTAATACACTAGTCTCGGTTGTTTGACTAAAACAATGCATCCATCATCTTAATTAAAGAATTTGATTCGAAGCTATCTTCTAATAGGGGAATGCTCAATTAGTCTTTGTTGTAAGATTCGGCTATATCAGTTTCAGTAGAGTTCAGCCACAACTATAAATATCGAACTCTAAAGTATTTATGAGCAAAGTAAGTTTGTCGGAGCTATCTATCAAAGGTGTTAGAATGAGTTGTGAAAAAGTGTTGCCATCAAATCTAGTTCCAATTAAGGATGTCAATGACGAACATGTGCAAAATGCTGGAAAGTTTGCAGTGGGAAGGAATAACGAGTGGGGTGGACATCATTTTGTTTACAAGCGTGTGGTGAATGGTCTGTTCGATCCAAGTATACCCGATCCCAAATTTTATATTCTTGTGATAGAAGTTATAAATGATGATGGTATTCCTTGGTCCTATATTGCAAAACTTGATTACTTTGTTTTGCGCAGGCCAGATCACCGTCTCTATTCCTTTGAGGATGTCCTCAAGGATTTCAAGGAGCATTAGATTGCTCTCTCTGTTTACACTATGCCCTCTCTCACTATATATGGGGCATTATGGTCTCTTAGCTATTAAAATGGCATAGACCTCAATAAAATAATCACATAGTTATCTATCTATCTATATTTTTTTTTTCTTTAAAAATTGTCAAATTCAACTCTTAATTATGGATATTAGTGTATCACCTAACTTCCTTGTCACGGAGTGAATATAAATATTATAAGTAATATATATATATATATATATAATAAAAGGTTTAATAATTTTATATTAGAAAGAAATTCAAAATCAAACAAGTTTATACATTAATATATTTAAAAACAATTTAAGTTAAAGTGTTCGATCCGTGTCCAACAAATATTAGATTTATATTTATTTGTGACATGTTTCAAACATTCAAGGTAGTTTGAAAGTTTGAAAGCTACGACTTTAACTTTGTTACTTTAGGAAGCGTTATGACGAAGGGAACGAATATCAAAATGAATATAAGAATGAGAAAAAGAAATAAAATCCATAGTTTAATACACATTTTCAAAGATGGGATATGAAAATAAGTTATTCTCGTACTTCATCTAAACTCGTCAAAGCTTATTTCATGCTGTTCTAAAACCACTAGTTTTCAAATTACCTCTAAAAATATCTCAACTTTTTACTTTGTTTTCAAATTACCTCTAAAATTTCAAAAGTTTCAATAATATTTTAAATTGTTTAAAAAAACTCTACAAAATATTTCTATGGTTCATTTTGGATGAAACTGTTAATACTTTGTTTAGAAAATATGTGGATGGAAACGGTTAATACTTTGTTTAGAAAATACGGTTGAACTTTCAACAGTGTTCCAAAAATGTCGTTAAACTTTAAAAAGTTTCATTTATCTTAGAGTTAGTACTATGTTTAAAACATACCCATGAAAGTTATACCCATTTCTTTTCAAAATTTCTCTAACTCGAGATGCTATCTAAGATATCCCATCTCCTATTGTATCTGTAGTTTATATCACAAATATTGTTGCACAGTTTTTACTTTAACGTGTTGGAAGTGTCATAGGGATCAAGTTCTAGATTTGTGTGGGATAAAAAATATTAAAAAATTTATTTAGAAAAATAGCTTTCAAAATTTGATAATGGAAAAACATCCCTTTAAAAGGTTAGAATCGCAAAAATAACTTTAAAAGTTGAAACTTTTGAGATATAGCCTGGATTTTATCCAATTTCAAGAAAAAAAGTAATAAAAAGTATTTAATAACAAATAAGTAATTGGCACCCGTTGATACAATTTTAAGAAGGGTCCTAGAGAGAAAACCCTTAATTCTTGAAACTTATCAAACACACTTTGATCGAGGTAAAAAAGCATGAGAATAACTTATTTTCGTGTCCCATCTTTGAAATCATGCACAAAAGTTTAAGGCTTTTAATTCCCTTTCTCATATATATATATTTTATTTATTCCCATTTTCGTTCCTTTGGTTTAAAGGACACTTTAAAGAACAAAATTAAAGTGGTAGTTAGTGAATCGTAATATTTGACAATATTAAACAACTTTGAATGAGTGTAAAGAAAGCATCAAAATAATTTATTCTTGTGTCCCTAATCGACATGTGTTGAACATGTATTGAACACTTGTTAGTATAATAGATATGTTAGACATTTATAATCCAACCTTTCGTATTGGACACTTGACTTTGAATATATTTTGAGAGTGAGATGTACATTAAACTTTTTTAAGTATACAAATAATATAAACTTATTTATTTTGAATTTTTTTCTAATATAAAATTGATAGATTATTTAGAAAATATATATATTTTTGATAAATGCGTCATTGTCATCTCCCATATCTATGTGGTATCATATTTATTTCTCGTATTCATGTTTCATTTTTTTATTTTTGTGAATTCCATATATTTTCCTTCTCTAAAATTAAGATTCTATCTGTATTTTTAAATTTTAATTTTTTAGGGGTATAGCTAGGTGTTCTCTATTTCATTGCTTTGAGAAATTTGTATAAGAAGCTCAAAATTTCAAGAAGCCAATAATTTTTTGGATAAAAACTTAAGATTTTCTCAAAATATTTCCGCCATACTACACCTCAGAGACCCATTCTATAACTTTCTTAAAGAAAGCAACTCGAGAAACCCACTAGAATAGAAGTATTCATTCAAGTTTCAATTGTTAAGAAATTTTTAAGATTTTAAAATTTCGATTCAACGAAATTAGAAGGACAAACTTATACAATTTATTCTCTATAACTATAAGGAATATTTTTTTAGGAAGGCTGATAACCACTTCTTTTTCACAAATGGAGAATTGAATTTTGATAAGCAATTTAGTACCTTTCTCTTTCTCTCTACTTAATTTCTTTGGATGAAACTTATTGTAAATGAAAATAAGTTTGTTGAAGAAACCTAAAGCTCTAATGCTTCTGATCAAGCCAACCAAAGGTTGGCTTGATCGAAAATAATCAAGTTATTGAATATTTTAAATAAATCCCGAAATTCAAAACTCCCTGTTGTCCAATAAAGACCTAAAATCCCTAATAATAAACCAAAATCCGCGAAGCGACTGAACCTGTCGGTTGAACTGCTGAGCTCCGGAACCTGTCGGTTTCACAATTGCATTTCATTCACCTCCTCTTAAGGTTTCATGTCTTCGACCCTGCCCGAGGAGTGACATATCCTAGAAAGAGGGCTTTTACCGGTCATTAAGATAGACGTTAAGATAGAGTCCTCGAAGGCAAGGGAATCGAGGCAAAGGAGTTGAGGATTGACTTCCCTTACGGTTCACGAATAGTCTTTCCCTACATCTCTTGAAACCTACGCCATTAGATTTATAGGGAGTTTATACACTTTATTTATTTATTTATTTATTTATTTATTTATTTATTTTATTTTTTTTTTTTAAGATAAGGAGAGAAAAGCTCAAATAGGCTATGAATTAAGAGGAGGAAACTAGAAAAGTTCAAAAAGGCCATGAATTAGGAGGAGGAAACTTCAAATTTTTTGAAATCAGATCAACAATTTTGATGAAGAAACCAGCTTTATTTGCGTTCGTAGTAGAGATGGAGCCTGAGGCTTGTTGAGAAAACCCCTAACTCGCAGGTTGATCATGTATTGAATGAAGAAAAGCCAGAAAAGCCAGTTGACAAACAGAAGATATTAGTGTAATAACTCGTACCGCTGGCATTAAATGAAGAAAAGCCAGTTGTACTAATTAAGAAAAAAAAATTATATATGGAATATGAAAAGACAGAAATATGAGGCAGAAATATGAAAAGGCAGTGGGTAGGTCTGCCACCTACCCAAAATCTTCTCTTTAAATCTTGTTGGTGAAAGGCCAATAAATATGAGGGAGGGGTTGAACCAAGCTGTTTTTGAAATAAGAAGGAAAAAGAAAAGGGAACATTGGTAAGAGTCGAAGGAGCTGAAGAAGGAAAGGAAGGTCGCTGGAAGGAAGGAGCTGAACGTTGGATTTAACGAACCGTTGGACCCAACCCGACCCAATTAGCAGATTCTGATCCACTACCCAAAACTAGGCTCGAAGGTATGCATGACCCTCGGTTCAGAGGCCAATGCTCGTAAATTTGGACTATTTTTAACTCGAATCCTACTCAACTTCTATAGTTTTGATATATTTTCTCAATGTAGGACCTAATTGTAGATCTTTGAACGAATTAGAAATTTATTGAAGACCCAAAACAAGCTCGAAAAGTCTACAACAGGTAAGTAACCGCATGGAGCAAGTTCTAAGAAATGCTTGTAGGAGTCGGTTTGGAGTATGGGCAAATGATCTAGTATTATACTTGGGAGTTTCGTTAACATTAGTTTCATTTATGGTACTTTGATAACGTGAGTGTTTATACCTTGATTATAGTTAGGGTTATATAGCTTCCGCATGCATTATTGTGAATTTCTCTGATAAGCGTTTGAGTTTATGTGTTTCCAAGGAAGTTGAGATAGATTGTTATTTCTTGATTTGCATGATAAGTACGATGTGAGCCTTGATACTTTGTGCTGTTTTGTTTTGGGGTGTGGATAGCCCCTTTATTGCCCATGTGTGAATTGGACTATTTTGCTATGTGCTAGATAGTGTGAATTATGAATTTCGTAGATTATGGGCTACCGTCTTTTAGTTGTCACCTATTGTAGATATGGGTGGCCTTAGTAAGTATCATACTGTAGTACCACGTTAGGGGTGCCTAGTGGGGAGACCCATGGCCTTTTACTAATCTAAACTCGACCGGGGTGTAAGACAGGTAGTTTACTGACCCAGCCCAGCGGGGCGTAGTGCAGGTAGTTACTGATTCTCAGGAACAGGTAGTTAAGGCCAGACACCACTAGGGAAAATTCACTGATTTAAGCTCATTATATAGTTAGGTATGGAAGAAAATCCATATCAATGAGAATCCATGGGGTCTTCTTTTGAGACCATAGTAGTCTTTGCTAGAGATAGATTCGAGCATATAGCCAAAGTTTCTGTGAACAGGATTAAGTCCGATAAGAGCCTACAAGTAGGTTGCTTACTGAGTATTTTTATACTCATCCCATGTTGTTGCTATTTTTCAGGTGCTAAGTAGACCAATGTCGGAGGCGGGAATGTGTGGAGCCGTGCGGCTACAGTGGAGACCTTTAGATCGAGTCCTCTATGTCCATGTCGTTTTAAATGCCATTTTGATGTTTATTTTGGAAAAACTTATGCTATTTTGTAACTGTTTTTCTTTTGTTGTGTTTCCGCGGATCCCGTTATGTTTTGGAACTATTTAGATTTTTAATGCTTATCAGATAACATTAATTTCATTGTGCCTCCCGTTTTATCAAATGAAAATGTTGTAAGTCTTTTTATCCTAGAGTCCACATAGCAATTCGTGATTCGATGCGTTGGAGACCGGTCGTTACAATTAGATACAAATAAGATGCACTTATCAAAAGAATAATGACATTGTTGAATTTTTTTTGACACATACGACTATAGATGCTAGGTAGCTAAACCCAAATTACCCTATTTCAATAATTACAAGAGTGATACAAATGTTCGTTTTCTTAAAGGATGTAGCTCCCAATGAAACGTGTCTGGATGTATCCATGTCTGACACATGTCTATGTAAGAGACTGCCTAAAATGAAATGGTTGTGCGTGATAGTTTGTCGAAGAAGAGATCCTACAAAATTAGGCATAAAGCTAAAGACCTTAATGAAGTTGGTTAACTAGCATAGGTAAAGATTTCATTTTATTTCATCTCTAAAAACTGATTTGAAATCATAGCCCTACCATTTTGATTTGTTGAAAAATAGAGCATAACTGAGTCATACACAAGTTTGAAAGAACGAGGCGACACGAGCGTCGAAGACAAGTTTGAAAAGGGTTGAGTAGGGCCCAAGACCATAACCTTTGAAGTTGGGATTTTGATATGAGTTTTGGCTGGCTGATATGAATCCAGCAATTGATCATTTACATGTACTCGAAGAACAATTACAAGAAGCAATGCAAAAAAGATCTAAGTATCAAATCAAGAAAAGAATTAAGTGGCAATAAATATCACTTAATATTGGGAAGTGATTAGAAGACATTTTGTTTTTAGTAGTTGAACTACATTAGGTTCGAATTATCTTTTTGGTCTATTCAAAGCCATGCAATATTCAAGTTTGAAATATGGTGGAATACAAAAACATTGTGATTGAAACCCTTTGAGTGTTATGTTTCTTTTCAAACCTTGCTTTAGGTTTGATGTTAAAATCAATTCATTGTATTAGTCGTGATCAAGCTAATTCTTAAGTGAGTCGTCTTGGGATCTAAGAGTGACCATCGTAGATTTCAAGTTCGATTTAAGAGTTATTCATCCTTCTAACCCGCTCTTGGTTGGAATCATTCGTTAACTTAGTTTTCTTTGTGAAAATTTGCAAGGATACTAAAAAGATGTAACACCCGCTCATCGTCAACGCGATGCCAGGAGCTACCACCGACATCGATAATAAACTCTGATAACCAATCATAAATTTCAAAATATTTCCAAAAACATCCGGTAAAACATTTAAAACCAATACTATTTAAAACTAAAAACGACCAAAGTAAATTCTTGATAGCGAGAGCATAAGTACACAAAACAGACACAGACATGGATTCCCAAATAGTCTCTAGCCCGCTGGTCTCGTCCTCGTCTTCAGTTGGCCTGCATCAACTAAATCTGGAAAGAAAAGTTAAATAATTTTGATGAGTAATTAAATTAGCTAGTAAGTAGCCAACTTTATCTTTCATAAATTCATAACTAATATTTCCAGGTGTTTTTAATTTTTATTCATCATTGACTCCTAGTTTCTCTTACTGGAGTCATCGGTTCATTAATGAGGTATCTCAGCTACCTCCAACTTAGGTTACTGACTCTCTTTTGATATGCTTATCTAGAATTTTCGGACTCGTATGTAAGACTCGCTCTCGGTCAAATACGACCCGTCTACTAATTTCTCTGGCGGCCTGTTTATCTCATATACCAACAGTCAGGAGTCCTCATGCTCCCTGACTTAGCCCATAGCGCGTTGGCCAGGAACTCCGCGGTAATTAGTAGACTATCATACTCATATAAATAAGCCATGGTTCAACATCCAATAAGTATATCCTAGAGTCATAACCTTTCCATTAACATGCATAACATACTCACATTTACTGCATGCTTTCATACATGTATCATGTTCAACACATAGAACATTCTGGCAATCATTTATATCATGCTTACATCACAGGCAAGCAGTCACATTATACAATAAACATTCAATATCATCAAAGCTCATCTTAACATACTAAGCTCTTAATCAAGTAAACAACATACTCACATGTTGTAAAACAAGTTAAGAACTAGTTCAAAGATCGATATGCTACTTACCTGGTTTCGAATCCCTTTCTCTCTTGAATGTACGTTTAATGGGGTATTTCAACACAATTTCTTCCAATTAGACCTATATTTCACCATTTTCAAGGTAAGTATAGGTCAATCTAGGTAGAACAGGTCAAAACGAATTGAACGGGACAAATCGGGAGCCAAAATGAGGTCTCACGCGCCCTCACGCACCCTCACATTCTCGGTGTGTCTGTCTCACACACAAGTCGTACGCCCAGTCACGGCTCCTCACGTGCCCTACGTGTAGTGCACACGCTTCTTCTTCCTTGCATTTTCTGAAATTTTCCAACTTTTCTATTAATACCCGTTGTATCCCTAAGCCATATCTTACTTCTACAATCCGAATTTCATCTCGATTCTTTCTACAGCTTTGTAGATCTCCTTATTATGATTCTAACAAGCCCTATTTCATAACTTATTATGCAATATAGACCATGATATCGAGATTTAAAAGTTTGGACAAATGAGTTTTTCGTTACCTTTGCGACAATCGCTTAAATCAGCTTAAGTTCAGAGCTTTAATGGCTGAAAAGCCTTCACAATCGTCTCCCCATCCTCAGGTTTGCACGTTGTCACAACAAACGCCAAAGAACCTTCAGGTTTACCGGAAAACACGGATTAGAACATTCTCTGTTTTCTGTTTCCCTCTTTCTCTGTTTATTCGATATTATATGGTGCTTCCTCGTCGGCCTTGCCAACGCCAACCACAAACACCATCCATAACACTAACACCAAAACAAAACCACCCTCCTTCATTCCACACCTCCATCTTCCTCTCTTTTCTCCCAAGTCCACCGGTCCCTTCCTCCTTTCTCCATGCAGCAGCTTCAAGCTGCTGCTGTCTCTTTTTTTTTTTTAATTAATTAATTTATTTATTTTATTTATTATTATTATTATTATTATTATTTTTAGATTATTTCAAAAGATCTCTAGCTTGGTAAAATCCAACATTTTTGGGCTACCTGAGAGTTAAGTTTGTCTATATGAAACATGAAAGCTCAACAAATTTGGTGTTCATAGGATACTCAACCGATGCTGCACGGGGACGTATGACTACTCGCCAAAATTATGTCTACTCGATATAGATTGGATATACCTCAAAATGTACTATAGGGGAAGGCATGGTACCAACTCTCCACCACCCATGGGCCTTGTGGTCTAAGCGAGCTACCCTGTGGCACATACGTGTGTCATAGTGAAGACGAGCATTGCAAGACGAGTATCTCAGACATCTTCCTTTAAAATAGATTTTTCAAGGACAGATCGGACCTCGCGAGTGTGCTGGTATTGCGCGCTAGCCCATGTGTCAGAGATTAGATTATCCACCCTTCATCCAAAACGGATATCGTAAATGCTTTAGCATGGATGCAGGAGAATTGAATGCATGATGAGAACCTAGATAGATGGATGTTCGAATGTCTCAATGAGATAATCGACACATTGGTCAATTCCCAACGGATAAGTTTAAGCAAGCCAAGATGGTCAAGTTTTTCAAGTCATGGGATGACATCATGATGTATGAGTTATGTTGTTGGGAATCGAGATGACGATGAGATGTGGTGTTGCTCACGAGAGACCTTGGCTTAGAGTAGAGTCTAGATCGAGTTGGATGACTTGGCTTAGGTAGAGACAAGTCGGTTGGAGTTGCAAACAATTGAACAAGCATGCATGAGCAACGTGTATGACCAAACAAGTTTGTAATTCGCATAAGTTGTGTTTGATTGACGAATGAGAACCTCGCCTAAGGTGTAACAAAGTCGAGCAAAAAATGTGAATGAGACTTGAGTTTCTCTCAAGACAAGTTATGAGTGTGTCAAGATTACGACACCGCACGGTTGAAAATGTACGACTATGAAGTTTATATGAGAGCCACACTATGTGTGTCTAGTCGATCAAGACAAAGAACCGAGGGTTGTATGAAAACTTTGCATGTGTGTCATGAGTGTTAGATTGGGCAACACAATTGTGAGTCAAAATAAAGAATTGCTTCAGGGGTCAATAACCAGACTCCCAAACAAGGAGTCTCTTGACACAATATCTACCACTTACAAGTGTGAATAGATCTGAAAATATTATTACTCAAGGAAACAATACAGATTTAAGAATGAGAAATAGAATTGGGATCGAACATTCAATTTTCATTCATATTCACAACGTTTAAATAGGATACAAGCTACGAATTAATACCTACAAATAATGAAAATATAAACTAACTAAATCTTGAAAATAAAATAAAATATACTACTAATCAAATCATAAAGGAAAAAATATTAAAGGATTACTATTCTCCAAATATTAATTGATCAAGAATATCTTGACTAATTCAAACTAACAATAAGTTGAACTAAATTCTGACAGCCTCCTTAGAGCAAGCTTATTTCTCAATAACTTCAAGAGCCTTACGAAAAACTTCAAACTTCACTTTGGCAAGTGCCTTAATTGTTCGGTAGGATTTCTATACGCATGAGGATGTTTCCCGCCACTTTCCCTGATGTTGGGGATGGTGAGGGCTGGACTAGGATCTCTAGGAATCGCAAGACCAGTCTCCCTACCCTTGTCCTTATCAGAAGCCCTGCTAGAAGCCATAACTTTCTCGCTTGCCAGAGGAAAGAATGGATTATTAAGTTTCCATCAATTTCACTAACTTGTCATTCCTTGGGACATATAAAGAAGCAACAAGAGGTTCACTAGCATTTGCAACCTAAATAGATTCTTATGGATCATGCATATGCTGCGATTCTTTTCGTTGTTGATCAAATTTCAAGTCTCGTCCTTTTCTATGAGTTTCCTCATAGTTTAAGAGGTTCAAAGTATCAGATTTTCAACAAGATAAATTTAAATACTTATCGACTCTCAAAACCCTTCCTCGGTTTTGATTGTATAACCTATCACTAACAAATGCCAACGTGCCAAGAACTTCTCCTCCAACATTTCTAAATCTGAGATTCACTATAGGAACTAGACCATCAAAGAGCATAATAAAGAACAACAGACCTAGAAAACTAACACTCGCAACCTTCTTAGTTCTTCCCTCAGTCTTCTTACTCACATTCCTTTTCCCCTTTGCTACATGACCACTATGGACGCTACGAAATCCTCCTCTTCCACGACTTCTACTTGCTAAATGAATACTTTCTCTTTCATTGTTTTCGTTGTTGGTTGTCTCCTTCACTTGTAGTGCCTTTTCTTCGCTCCTTTCTGATGCTCTATTGATTCTTACCTCATGAGCCTGAAGCGAGCCCATCAGTTCATCAACGGAGAGTATGGATAGATCCTTAGCTTCTTCTATGGCAGCCACCACATGGTCAAACTTTGGAGTCAAGCTTCTCAACACATTTGCAACAATTGTTTCGTCTGAAATTTTCTCTCCATAGGTACGCATCTGACTGACTATTGCCATTGATCTTGACAAAAAATCAGCAATTGATTCGCCATTCGTCATGAGTAGAGTTTCAAATCACGTCTTAGAGATTGCAATTTCACTGTCATGACCTTTGAATCTCCTAGAAACTCCTTCTGTAGAATTGATCGTGCTTGCTTTGATGTGGTTGCTGCTGCCATTCGTGAAAAGATAGTCTCATGAACTGCTTGCTGAATAGTGAATAGAGCCTTGGCATCGTTCTTCTTGGTTTCTCCCAGTCTCTCATTTTCTTCTATTGTGGGTTCTAATACATCAACAAACCTGTGCTCCACCAAGTCTCCATAGCAACTACGATCTGAGCAAGGTCTTCATCTTGATGCTCCACCACTCATATTTCTCACCATTAAAGATTGGTAACAACGGTGTAGAGGAAGAAAAACCAGCTACTACCTTTTTTGTTTTGTGAAAGAAAATAATCACTCACCCTCGTGTCGAAGGAACCTGGCTCTAATACCAAATTTGTTGGGAAAATGGATAGTAAAAGAGATATGAAAAGATAGAATAGATGAAATAGATGAAAGTGCGGTGTTTTATTATTGATTTCTCACTCAATGCTTAGAAGGGTTACACAATTCTAGTCTATAAACACTGGACCATAAATGGTAAAATATGAAAATTTGGATAAATTCAAATCTACTGACAATCTCCTAGAATCTCCTAAAATCTTGGTAGTTTGAATATTTGAATCATATCTCAACTACTTTAAATCATATCTTCATTTTGAATACTTTGAATCATATCTCAACATCTTCCTCGTTAGTGAAGCAAGAACCAAGCTCATTTGCCCGAGGGCTTGGGAATTCAAATGGGCAGACAGTGTACCGGGTCAGTGCATTTGAAAGAATCATTCACATGAGAGGAATAATGCCAATGGTTGCAAGTAAAGGAATCGGAGGATTGATGAGACATGTATTGACCAAGTACCAAATATTTACAACACAAGTTCATATGGGTGGACGACATCGCATTAAGAAAGGTAATTGAGTTAAGTGGGGGAGGGACAACAAGAATTGGTTGCTCACTCCAAAGAAATGTTCCAAGAAGTGAGAACATATGTGTTCCTTGAGCCATCCCCTAGTGCCTAAGGTGAATAACTTCATAAGGGTGTCGATATCAACACCCGCTCGAGAAGAGAGCATCAGATTGGACGTGGGCAACATGATGAACGAAACTACAGTAAGAGCAGAGAAGTGCTACTGCAACATTAGCAACATGAAGGTGGCCAGTTGAGAAGTTTGCTAAAATGTAGTGCCAACATGAGGTTGAGTTACAAGCTTCTATACCTTGCTTTCAGAAAAGGTTATGGCAATGATTAGGATTGTTGTGATACACAAGCCCACATTAACAGTATAAAGGGATGTTACTATGACAAGAGTGTTGAATATGACCCACGATCAAAATATGTCGAAACAAATAAAAGAAGCAAAAAGAACAACTTAAGGGGAGAGATCTTTTGAAACAAAGAAACCTTAGTCACTTCGTTTTTATGCATCTCATAAGTATTTATAGTGGAGAATGTACAACTAGTTTCCTAAACTTTCCCAACTTTAAACCACTACCAATTCTCCTAAATAAATCACTAACTTATTTTCTAAACTTCTTCAAGTTAATAACTATTCTTACCAAGTAAGCTTAATGACTCACATTCTCCCTCTTAAGCATGACATTGATTGAGATTCTAGACTTCGAACAAATCCCGCATGCTTGCAAAGTTTAACCCTTGATAGGGTCTTGGTGAGAATATTTGCATGTTGCTCTGTACTGTCAAAATTTTAATTTCATAACATGCAATTTCTTCTGCTTCTCTCTTCTCTGCAGAGACTTCTTGTAGGGTACTCATTTATCTTTCAACCTTCCTTTTATACATGTCTCTAGCCTTCTTTAGTTGAGAGGACAAGTTTGATGTCCCATTTTTCTTATGCCCTGGTGGTCTTCCTCTAGGCCTACGTGATTGAGATGACAAGTGTGATGAAATATACTATCTTGTAGGTTGCTCTTTGCTGATTATAGTAGCCTCTGGTTTCTTCTTGGCTATGTTCTTTGGTTCCATTTTCTCCTGATCCAATAGTTTCTTCTACACTTTCTTGCTATCAACGCCAATTGATACTTTTAGAAGATGTTGATAGTCTTTCAATAGTATATTATATAGGCGGTTTCACAACCATTTTACTTTCATCAAAGTCATATATCTTGAAGAACGTGCCGACTATCTCCACTCTACTACCTTCTTCCGCCATTTGACTAAGGCTAATAATATTGATTTTCAAACTCGGGATGTAATACACCTTGGTAAATAGACGTTGACCGTCATTCTTACACTATAACAAGATAGATCTTTTGCCTTGGATCGATACAATTGATTCATCGCAAATCTACACATTTCTAACGAACTTCTCATCAATCTCCTTGAACTTTGTTCGATATTCGGTCATGTGGTTGCTCGCTCCATTTTCTAGGTATCACATGTTGGTTTCCACTTGGTCTTCTCCTTCTATGAAGGGGTTCGCCATAACCTTCTCTTCAATGAGCATCAACAGGTTGGACATTTTCTTGGCCAACATCAATGTTGAATATTTTCTCCACTTGTTTTTTTTACCCTAAATGCATATGTTATGTAGTGCCATTAGTGGGATTTGTTAGAGGGATTACAAACTACCTTTTAATAATGAACCTATCTCGATTCAAGGGTCTACATAGTATATTAGTAGTTTGCAAGGAAGAATGTTGCTCCCTATTATATTGAGACTATTAGAGAGTCGTCAACTAGTTTCTAATAGTGAACTTCGTAGATTCCCAGGATCCATATACGTTCTATGAATTGTAATGATTACAAGGTTGTACCTCACTTATATATACACACATATGTGAGTTGAAATGATTTCATGAAATTGTAAAGAGTATAGCTATGGTCCCAAATCTAGGTTAACCTAGGATAAGAAAGGCTCATATAAGCTAGATTATACCAATCGCAAATGGCAAATTTAAGTAAAATTAGGATAAATTGAACATAAACTTATTTCAAAAAAAATATATATATGTGAGAATTAATTGATTTAAAAATTAATAAACATGTCTAAAGAAGATTTAAAGATGAAAGAAAAAAATTAAAACAAGAAATATATTAATGGAAGATGCACATCAGGGAACCAAACGCTGTTAATGACAAAATTGAGCCGAGATTAGAAAAGAATTTAATATACTGTTAATGACAAAAGGATCTGTAATGTCTAGTCTGGATCTGTAACATCTAAAAGGTATATTTGGTGATAACCGATTATTCATCAGTTAATCATGAGAAGATTTAATGTATGGTATCATTGCCTAAATGGCGAGATTAGATAAGTCAATTGCCACTACTGTTATAGGAGGGTAAACGTCACCCATTATAATTTCTTACGGGTTCTGATACCACTACACTAGATGTGCACATCTAGGTGGGAAGGTGAGAAGTACTATGTGTTAGGCTGGGTCAATCTAGCCCATAAATCTAAGCATCTTGAGTTCTTCTAGGTGCACTTAGCCTCAATTCTATGGCTGGGTCAATCTAGCCCATAAATCTAAGCATCTTGAGTTCTTCTAGGTGCACTTAGCCTCAATTCTATGGCTAGGTCAATCTAGCCCATAAATCAAGCCTCTTGAGTTCTTCTAGGTGCACTTAGCCTCAATTCTATGGCTGGGTCGATCTAGCCCATAAATCTAAGCCTCTTGAGTTCTTCTAGGTGCACTCAGCCTCAATTCTATGGCTGGCTTGTTGGGTTCAAACTCACGCGCATTTATGTACAGAAGATCTTAAGTCTTCTCCTTTAACCTCTCGGGCAAACCAACTAATTTTCTTCCTCAAAATTTAATTTAGCTAAACTAAATTTAAATTAGTTAAATAAATATAGAAAATAAGTATGAATAATAAATTTCCTTTCCTAGAAATATGTTACGAGGATTCATATAATGATAATTTTTGTCTTATACACAAATTTTCTAAATTGTAACTTGTTAAGATTATTAAATTAAAAAAAAAAACGATAGAAGTAATATAAAAAACATATTAAGTTTTTTAAAAAATCATTTATCTTCTTAATCTAAGTCTGTTGTATCACTTAAAACCTACAAAAAAGTTACATGTTTGAATGTTTTTTTTTCAGCTTAATTCAAATAAACATTAAAATTATTGACATATCAATTTTTTCGTGGGATGTTTCACTAGATGCGCTGATCCGCTCTATTAATTTTGATGTGCAATTATTTGATTAATAAATGTTAAATACTTGGTTAAGTGATATTAGATGATAAAGTGATTGTATTTTTTTTTAACTTAATAAATTTAAAAGTGAAGTAGTTAAAAAAAAATGTATCAACTTAATTATTTATTTATTATTTAAGAAAAACTTGGGATGGTAAAAATAAATAAATAAAAAAAAATAATAATAACCTAAAATTTTCAAAATATATATAGTATGAAATAAAAATAGATTGAATAAACCAAACATATTTGATATTACTATAGGACAAAATAATATATATTTTTTTTTTGTCATCTAGAAGACATTCTAAATAAACCATAATTTGTTAGCAAGTTAGATCGTCAAGATAGGAACTTTTAAGAATGGTGCAACTCTTGTGTCTCTTGAAGTAGAAGTGGGAGTTGTTGGATGAAAGTCCCACGTCCGCTAATTTAGAGAATGATCATGGGTTTATAATTCAGGAATACTATTTCTATTGGTACGAGGTCTTTTGGGTAAGCCCAAGCATGAGAGCTTATGCTCAAAGTGGACAATATCATACCATTGTGGAGAGTCGTGTTCATCTAATAAGAGTATAGACTGAAGGATTTATCTTTGGGTTGCTAAAGGCAATGAAGGGTCATGGTAAGAACGATTATTTTAGAAAAGCCAACGTAATTAGCTATTAAGTGATCATTTCGAAGGCATGACCCATGCATTATATGGTTTAGAGTTGTCAGTCTTCCACATCATAGGAGGAAGTTGGAAAGTAGGAGTTGCTCAACGTCGTCCCTAACCTGTCCCTAAGACCTATGGGTAGATGCCATGAAGGAATTGCATGCTTTGATTGGGCAACAAAGGTGGCAGATTCTCGAACTCCAAAATTTAGATTCTACCTACATTTTAAATCCATTTTCTTCTCTCTATAATACATATTTAATTTTTTATTTTTGTCCAACATAGTTAGGTGTTCTCTACTTCACTGCTTTGGGCAATTTGGAAAAGAAGCTCAAAATTTCAAGAACGAACCAACAATTTTTCGAATAAGAATTCAAAATTTTGTCCCAAGATTTAGAGGAATTCTCTATAACTTTCTTAAAGAAAGTAACTTACTAGAATAGAAGTATTCATTCAAGTCCCAATTGGCAAGAAATTTTAAGATTTTGAATTTTTGACTCAACCCATACCGAGGAAATTAGAATGTTAAACTTATACAATTTATTTTCTACAACGACAAGGAGCATTTTTTTCTTTTAATGGAGTTGAAGGCTGATAACCACTATATCTTGCCCGAAAATTTTGGATAAGCAATTTGGTACATTTTTAAAAATGGAAAAATTCTTTCTATATACTTAATCGGGTGGGATGAAACTTATTTCAACATTTTTGTATAAATGAAAGAAACATGTTTGTTCAAGAAACCTAGAGCTCTAAAGCTTTGAATTAAGCCAATCAATAGGTTTTCTTGACGAACCTAAGAAACTACTAAGAAAAACATGTTTGAAGAAATTTGAGCTCGTCTCTTAAACATTAGATTCACAGGGAGTTTATCAACATTTTTTTTTTCTGTAGATGATATAGGGGAGAGAAAAGCTTAAAATTGCTATGAATCAAGAGAGGAAACTTCAAATATTTTAAAATTCGAGTGGCAAGTAAGTTGTCTTCTTCAATCGATAACTCTCTGTACATTAGCTTATAATTCATGAGGAATGCATCTAGAGGTTTCATTGATGTCAGGTCTAACAATTTTGATGAAGAAACCAACCTGTATAGCCACTAGAACATGCAAGTAAATCCAAGTTTCAAAGTTATTTGACCACATGCTAGCATCTTCTCCTTGGTTGGAGGTAAAAGATGATGACGTGACTCATCCTTCTTTTTAATGAACCAACTTCAACTTTTGAATTATGTGGACTCTTCTGGATTTGTTATCGTGAAATTCATTTTGGTTCTTAACTCTTACTCAGTTTAAGATCTGTTCAAGAAATTTCGAGAGATACAGAGTTTTGATAGCCAGGGGTTAAGGATATTTTGTTCTGGTTTATCATAGATACCATATTTGATCATTTATTATAAGTAAATATATAGATATTTTCCTTCTATTACAGAGGTATCATATTTGCATTATAGGCAAATATTTTGTATACAGTTATTGCTTCCCACAGAGGTATCATATTTGCCTTTTATTATAGGCAAATATCTTGTATCCATTTATTGTTCTCATATCCTATGTCATTTATTTGATTCTCCAATTGATTATAAATAGAGAACTTTCACCACATTTAGTTCCGGCGGTTTTAGCAAATATTTTCACGGTATCAAGGCCCTTTCGGTTTAGCAACCCCGATCCTTTATTTTTAATGGCTTTTGAATCCTCTATTCATCTTCTTCTCTACCATCATTGCTGGCTTTGACGTCCTAGGGGCTGTCTGCATGGCTTCCACAGGCTGAGCCAATTGATTATTCTTCGGTTCTACCCTTTTGGCCTCCAAATCATCACAAACCCACCTTTAGCTATACTCTATACATACAACCTCACTTTCTCCAACACAATCGATCTTGCCTTGAACCAGAAACCTCTTCATCCTCAACCTCGGCAATTAAAACTTTCCTTCCATCTTCAATTTTTCATCTTCTTCTTTCATCTCTTCGCATTCTTCACGACTATGGCTTCCTTTTTTGCCTTTGTCTTTTTCGTCCTTGTCGCTTTAATTGCCGACTCTTTGGGCCAGGCCCCAAGTGTCGCACTGGCCTCTTCGCCACCAAAGTTTTTGCCCGCCTCCTCGCCCAAATTTGATCCTTCGCCCATTGTAGCTACTCTTCCGGCTACAACATTGTCTTCGTCCCTTGCTCCGGGGGGGCGTGGCTCTCTTTCCTTCCATGAGAACTTCACCACCTGCTATGACGCCGACTACTTCTCCATCGGCTCCCCCTATTGCTCCTTCGAAGTCACAAACACAATCTTGAGTTGCAAAATATGCTCGAAATATTCTAGCTCGTGCTCATTTCCTTGATAGCAAAGTCCCCAAGGCGCAGACAACACTCCATCTTCGTCCCTCTCTTCCTTTCTTCATATAAAATACACTCCAGAGCCTGCATTCTCAGTTTCTTCGTATAAAATACACTCCAGAGCCTGCATTCTCCCTTTATTGTTCATCTCTTCTTCATAGCCACCACGAACCCTCTCTCTATCTCTTCCCTTTTCTCATAATATAGTCATTGCGCCCTGATCTTTGCTACTATGCACGACTCTAATTTTGATATGAATGTTATAAGAAGATTTATCCAATTTTGATTTTTTAGAGAGCATCTAATATACACATGTTTAGTGAGTCTGAGCCTTTTTAGTGAGTCTTACTATATATTTTTTATATTTGAGGTTACTAAGATTTATTATTGACATGAAACCTTGAGGTTAGAATTGTCAAAAGTTGAAAGGAACGCTAGAAGAAGGGCTTGAACCTTCGACCTTGTGGTTAACAGCCACACGCTCTAACCAACTGAGCTATTCCAGCCTTCAATTGTTAAAAAAAATAATAATAAAATAAAATAATAATAATTTAATGCATACTAAGAACTTGCAAAAAGAATAACGACATTGTTGAATTTTTTTTCGCACATAAATTGTGCTAGACACATACAACTATTCAATATATAGATGTTAGATAGCTAAACCTAAATTACCTGGTTTCTATAGTTACAAGAGTGATCCAGATGTTCGTTTTTCTAAAGGATGTAGCTCTCAAAGGAACATGTCTAGATGTACCATATCTCATGCATGTCTATCTAGTAGATTCAACCTAAAATGAAGTGGTTGTGCTTGATACCATTAGGTTGACGGCATAAATCTAAAGCACAACTACAAATATCAAATTGATAGATAGCTACAACGGACTTACTTTTCTCCATCGGCTCCACCTACTCGTCTAAGGTCTAATAAAGTTGGGCAAAAAATGTGAATGGGGCTTGTATTTCTCTCAAGGCTAGTCGATTTGCACCAGAAAATTGACTATCCAATATCACTTCTTTGCGACAACCAATCTGCAATTCGCCTTGCAGAAAATCTGGTGTTTCATGCTAGAACAAAGCATGTGGAGGTGCACTACCATTTCATTAGAGAGAAGGTCCTAAAGAAAGAAATCGAGATGCAGCAGATCAAGACAGATGACCAAGTGGCAGACTTGTTTACAAAAGGGCTGAATACTGGCAAACATGAGAGTTTTCGCTGTCAGCTCAACATGGTGTAGCGAATGAGGACTAGTGCTGAGGGGGAGTGTTGAAATATCATCACTAGCCCAATAGAGTCAAGCCCAATATATTTATTTTAGTAGAGATTTTAGGAGAAAGAGATCTAGATATTTTAGGAGAAAGATTGTTAGGTCTCGATTCAAATCTGTTAGGTCTAGATTTAGATTGGTTAAATATAGATTATTTAGGCTTAGTATAAATACCCCTCCACCCTACCTAGGTTATTCATCCAAGAAATCCAAAAACAATAAAAAGCAGAAGTATTCTACAGAGTGTCTTGTATTCTCTTCTCGATTGGTCTTAATAAAGAGTGAGAGTGTTTCCCACGGTGAGTTGTGTTCAACATTTGGTATCAGAGCGAGGTTAGTGTAGGTTATCTGATCTCTTGGAATCCTTAGTATGCTCTGTGGTTGCAGCTCTGTCTGATCTTCCACATCAGAAACGATTTCTTGAGATTAGTAGTGAGTGAGTTTCTTTTGTGTCGTGAGAAGTCTATGACTCTACAAGTCTTGTGTCAAAAGAACTTGTTTGGTATTACTAAGGTATGGCCAACACGATGGGTGATTTCGAAATCGTTGGAGAAATCAAGAAACTCAGCAACAACAACTACAACACGTGGGCAACATGCATGATGTCCTATTTACAAGGACAGGATCTTTGGGAGATCGTTGGCGGGTGCGAAACTACGCCGCCAGGGGAGGATTGTATTGTTGAGGATTATTGGGAGAGTCCCACATTGGTTAATTTAGAGAGTGATCATGGGTTTATAAGTGGGGAATACTATCTCCATTGGTATGAGGCCTTTTTGGGAAGCCCAAAGCAAAGCCATGAGAGCTTATGCTCAAAGTGGATAATATCATACCATTGTGGAGAGTCGTAATTCCTAACATGGTATCAGAGCCATGCCCTAAACTTAACCATGTCAATAGAACCCTCAAATATCGAACAAAGAATTGTGAGCCTCGAAGGTGTAGTCAAAAGTGACTAAAGTGTCTTGAACAAAGGGTGTACTTTGTTCGAGGACTCCAGAGAAAGGAGTCGAGCCTCAATTAAGGGGAGGCTATTCGAGAGCTCCATAAGCCTCGAGTAGTGTTAGTGCAGCATTTGTAACATGAAGGTGACCAGTTGAGAAGTTTATTAAAGTGTAGTGTCAACACGGGACTGAGTTACAAGCTTCTAGACCTTACTTCTAGAAAGGGTTATGGCAATGACGAGGAATATTGTGGTACACAAGCTCACATTACCATCGTAAAGGGATGTGACCATGGCAAGAGTGTTGAATATGGCCCACGATCAAAATATGTCGAAACAAAAGTAACCCTTATCAACTTTGTATTCTTTGTAAGAAATTTTAATGTCCAACTTTGCTTCGGTACATGGTTGAGAGGACAAGTTTGATAAACTATAAAACTTCTCAATGACCAAGGAAAACGAACATATAGGGAATTGAACTTTTTCTTAGGTTTTTACCAATACTTTTTATAAATTAAAAAATAAAGATATTACATTAATACTTTTAAAATAAAATATTCAATAAATAATAAGCTGTTTTGTTCAGATTCGCAAGTTTTAACCCGCTTTTTATTTTTCCATTACAGAAAAATTAGCTTTTAAGGAATTTTTAAGTTTTTAAGAAAAAATTGTTAGTATTTGAAGCAAAAACTAAACAAAATAAAAAATAAAAAAAAAATAAAAGTGTAACTCTTGTGTTAAACCTTATTTCAGAGAATTTAACTTTAATTGTATTCAACTATTAATAATGTAAGAAAATACACGGAAAAAAAATGTTTGTACTATTGGTAATACACTAGTCTCGGTTGTTTGACTAAAACAATGCATCCATCATCTTAATTAAAGAATTTGATTCGAAGCTATCTTCTAATAGGGGAATGCTCAATTAGTCTTTGTTGTAAGATTCGGCTATATCAGTTTCAGTAGAGTTCAGCCACAACTATAAATATCGAACTCTAAAGTATTTATGAGCAAAGTAAGTTTGTCGGAGCTATCTATCAAAGGTGTTAGAATGAGTTGTGAAAAAGTGTTGCCATCAAATCTAGTTCCAATTAAGGATGTCAATGACGAACATGTGCAAAATGCTGGAAAGTTTGCAGTGGGAAGGAATAACGAGTGGGGTGGACATCATTTTGTTTACAAGCGTGTGGTGAATGGTCTGTTCGATCCAAGTATACCCGATCCCAAATTTTATATTCTTGTGATAGAAGTTATAAATGATGATGGTATTCCTTGGTCCTATATTGCAAAACTTGATTACTTTGTTTTGCGCAGGCCAGATCACCGTCTCTATTCCTTTGAGGATGTCCTCAAGGATTTCAAGGAGCATTAGATTGCTCTCTCTGTTTACACTATGCCCTCTCTCACTATATATGGGGCATTATGGTCTCTTAGCTATTAAAATGGCATAGACCTCAATAAAATAATCACATAGTTATCTATCTATCTATATTTTTTTTTTCTTTAAAAATTGTCAAATTCAACTCTTAATTATGGATATTAGTGTATCACCTAACTTCCTTGTCACGGAGTGAATATAAATATTATAAGTAATATATATATATATATATATAATAAAAGGTTTAATAATTTTATATTAGAAAGAAATTCAAAATCAAACAAGTTTATACATTAATATATTTAAAAACAATTTAAGTTAAAGTGTTCGATCCGTGTCCAACAAATATTAGATTTATATTTATTTGTGACATGTTTCAAACATTCAAGGTAGTTTGAAAGTTTGAAAGCTACGACTTTAACTTTGTTACTTTAGGAAGCGTTATGACGAAGGGAACGAATATCAAAATGAATATAAGAATGAGAAAAAGAAATAAAATCCATAGTTTAATACACATTTTCAAAGATGGGATATGAAAATAAGTTATTCTCGTACTTCATCTAAACTCGTCAAAGCTTATTTCATGCTGTTCTAAAACCACTAGTTTTCAAATTACCTCTAAAAATATCTCAACTTTTTACTTTGTTTTCAAATTACCTCTAAAATTTCAAAAGTTTCAATAATATTTTAAATTGTTTAAAAAAACTCTACAAAATATTTCTATGGTTCATTTTGGATGAAACTGTTAATACTTTGTTTAGAAAATATGTGGATGGAAACGGTTAATACTTTGTTTAGAAAATACGGTTGAACTTTCAACAGTGTTCCAAAAATGTCGTTAAACTTTAAAAAGTTTCATTTATCTTAGAGTTAGTACTATGTTTAAAACATACCCATGAAAGTTATACCCATTTCTTTTCAAAATTTCTCTAACTCGAGATGCTATCTAAGATATCCCATCTCCTATTGTATCTGTAGTTTATATCACAAATATTGTTGCACAGTTTTTACTTTAACGTGTTGGAAGTGTCATAGGGATCAAGTTCTAGATTTGTGTGGGATAAAAAATATTAAAAAATTTATTTAGAAAAATAGCTTTCAAAATTTGATAATGGAAAAACATCCCTTTAAAAGGTTAGAATCGCAAAAATAACTTTAAAAGTTGAAACTTTTGAGATATAGCCTGGATTTTATCCAATTTCAAGAAAAAAAGTAATAAAAAGTATTTAATAACAAATAAGTAATTGGCACCCGTTGATACAATTTTAAGAAGGGTCGTAGAGAGAAAACCCTTAATTCTTGAAACTTATCAAACACACTTTGATCGAGGTAAAAAAAGCATGAGAATAACTTATTTTCGTGTCCCATCTTTGAAATCATGCACAAAAGTTTAAGGCTTTTAATTCCCTTTCTCATATATATATATATTTTATTTATTCCCATTTTCGTTCCTTTGGTTTAAAGGACACTTTAAAGAACAAAATTAAAGTGGTAGTTAGTGAATCGTAATATTTGACAATATTAAACAACTTTGAATGAGTGTAAAGAAAGCATCAGAATAATTTATTCTTGTGTCCCTAATCGACATGTGTTGAACATGTATTGAATACTTGTTAGTATAATAGATATGTTAGACATTTATAATCCAACCTTTCGTATTGGACACTTGACTTTGAATATATTTTGAGAGTGAGACGTACATTAAACTTTTTTAAGTATACAAATAATATAAACTTATTTATTTTGAATTTTTTTCTAATATAAAATTGATAGATTATTTAAAAAATATTATATTTTTGATAAATGCGTCATTATCATCTCCCATATCTATGTGGTATCATATTTATTTCTCGTATTCATGTTTCAATTTTTTATTTTTGTGAATTCCATATATTTTCCTTCTCTAAAATTAAGATTCTATCTGTATTTTTAAATTTTAATTTTTTAGCGGTATAGCTAGGTGTTCTCTATTTCATTGCTTTGAGAAATTAGAAATTTGTATAATTTTTTGGATAAAAACTTAAGATTTTCTCAAAATATTTCCGCCATACTGCACCTCAGAGACCCATTCTATAACTTTTTTAAGGAAAGCAACTCAGAAACCCACTAGAATAGAAGTATTCATTCAAGTTCCAATTGGTAAGAAATTTTTATCATTTTAAAATTTCGATTCAACGAAATTAGAAGGACAAACTTATACAATTTATTTTCTATAACTATGAGGAATATTTTTTTAGGAAGGGTGATAACTCCTTTTTTTCACAAATGGAGAATTGAATTTTGATAAGCAATTTAGTACCTTTCTCTTTCTCTTTCTCTCTACTTAATTTCTTTGGATGAAAATAAGTTTGTTGAAGAAACCTAAATCTCTAATGCTTCTGATCAAGCCAACCAATAGGTTTACTTGATCGAATATCAAAACTACATCTCTTGAAACCTACGCCATTAGATTTATAGGGAGTTTATACACTTTATTTTTTATTTTTTATTTTTATTTTTTAGAAGATAAGGAGAGAAAAGCTCAAATAGTGTCACAGCCCAATATTTTACTACGGACAGTGACTAACGACACGACACAGATGCACAAGAGACTTAAATATGAAGTAGCGAAAATCATCAAATTTTAATAAAGTTTTTCGAACGATAAACACAGAACACAAGACCGTTTGGAAAATAAATTTAAAAAGAATGCGAATACAAAAATGATGACTAAGACTGGACTGACGCCCCGGGACAACCCATTCCTCTGTGACAATTCCCTTCAGATCACGCCCACTCTTGACCGACGCCTCGCGCCCCTGAAAAAAAAAAAACATAGCAAGGATGAGTATAAAAATTATACTCAATAAGCCACCCACTTGTAGGCTCTTTTCGCATCTTAATTTAGCAGAACTCCCACGGTTTCCTAATTCGGTTCTAGGACATCGGGTTCTAACCTTAGTCTCTTGGGGCTTGCCCCTTGGGTTTCACTGGTTCATCGTCCTTTCATTCGTCACCTAGAGGTTCCTTATGCCAAGCTAATATGGTCGGTATCTCTCTATGAGGCGCTACCTCTACATGGCTATCTAGAACTACATGGTACCTAGCCTAGGGGTGTGCTGAATACCCCTACGCCCATATAGTCCTCCTATGGGGGGCGCGACCCAACCCGTTCCCATGCAGCTAATGGGCTGTACGAC
>NW_019268542.1:2066843-2073228 GCF_002738365.1 Cucurbita moschata
TAAGCCACAGCCCCGACTCTGTCCAGAATCTCGAAGGGGCCTATGAACCTTGGGCTCAATTTCCCTTTCTTCCCGAACCTCAGCACCCCCCTCATAGGGGCCACCTTCAGGAACACGTGGTCACCCACCTCAAATTCGAGGTCCCTTCTACGCACATCTGCATAGCTTTTCTGTCGACTCTGTGCGGTGAGTATCCTCTGTTTGATTTTCTGCACCGCTGCGTTGGTGACCTGGACCAACTCTGGTCCCATTAGTTGCTGCGTGCCTACCTCTTCCCAAAACACTGGTGTTCGACACCTACGCCCATACAGTGCCTCGAAGGGGGCCATCTGAATGGTCGCTTGATAACTATTGTTGTAGGCAAACTCCATTAAAGGCAGATGTTCGTCCCAACACCCAGCGAAATCTAAGGAGCAGGCTCGCAACATGTCCTCTAAAACCTGATTCAGCCTTTCGGTCTGTCCGTCCGTTTGAGGATGGAATGCTGTACTGAACCTCAACTGAGTTCCTAGTGCCTTCTGAAGACTCCTCCAGAACTGAGAGGTGAACCTGGTGTCCCGGTCTGATACTATGGACACTGGTACCCCGTGCAGGCGTACTATCTCCTTGATATATAACTGAGCCCACCAGTCTACTCGATATGTGGACTTTCCTGGAATGAAGTGGGCTGTCTTAGTCAGTCTGTCTACAATTACCCATACGACGTTGAAACCCTGCTTTGTCTTTGGCAAACCCGAAATGAAATCCATACAGACTGCTTCCCATTTCCACTGAGGGACGCTCAGGGGCTGTAGCAATCCCGCTGGGCGCTGCCTCGGGGCCTTCACCTGCTGGCAGGTCAAGCAACGGCTTACGAAATCCGCTATGTCCCTCTTCATTCCGGACCACCAGTAAAACCTCTTCAGATCCTGATACATCTTTGTACTTCCAGGGTGGAACACATAAGATGTATCGTGGGCTTCGGTCATAATATCTTTTAAGATTCCCTCGTCTCGGGGAACGCACAGGCAGTTTTGCCATAGCAGACCCCCGTCTGAGGAGATAGAATACCCTACTTGCCTCTCGGTCTCAATCTGACTCCACACTTTACTGAGGTGTTCATCAGACCTCTGAGCGTCGATAACTTTCTTTCGTAGGGTAGGCTGTATAGTTAACTGTGCTATCTGAACATTACCACCTTTAATCACCACGTCTATCCCAGCCCTCTTCATCTCATCTTGTAGTTTTTCCTGTGTGGTGATCATCACAGAAGTATGCACAGCCTTCCTGCTCAATGCATCAGCTACCACGTTCAGAATCTCTATGTCATAATCCTTTACCAGCTCCAACCATCGCCTCTGTCTCATATTGAGCTCCTTCTGCGTGAATAAGTACTTGAGGCTCTTATGATCAGTGAAGACTTGTACTTTTTCCCCATACAGGTAGTGCCGCCACGTTTTTAGAGCGAATACTACCGCTGCTAACTCGAGGTCATGCGTGGGGTAGTTTCGTTCATATTCTTTCAATTGTCGAGAAGCATACGCTATCACCTTACCTTTCTGCATGAGCACACACCCCAAGCCTTTCCCTGATGCATCACTGTACACCACGAGATTACCTGACCCATCTGGAACCGTAAGGACTGGTGCAGTTACCAACCTCTTCTTGAGTTCCTGGAAACTCTGTTCGCAGACTGGAGTCCAAGCAAAGGGCTTGCCCTTCTTGGTTAGCTGAGTCAGCGCCGAGGAAATTTTGGAGAAATCCTGAACAAACCTTCTGTAATAACCGGCTAGCCCAAGAAAACTCCTCACCTCTGTGACTGTGGTCGGCTGTGGCCACCTCATCACTGCTTCTATCTTAGCTGGGTCCACTGTGATCCCCTTGCTTGACACCACGTGACCCAGAAACGCAACTTCAGACAACCAAAACTCACACTTAGAGAACTTGGCATACAACTGCTGAGCTCTCAGTATTGTCAAGACTTTTCTGAGGTGTATTTCATGATCTGCCTCTGACTTAGAGTATACCAGAATGTCGTCGATGAACACTAAGACAAAGGTGTCTAAGAATTCCTTAAACACCCTGTTCATTAGTTCCATGAAAACAGCTGGTGCATTGGTAAGGCCAAAAGACATAACGAGAAACTTGTAATGCCCATAACGACTTCTGAAGGCTGTCTTGGGTATATCCTCTTCCCTGACCCTCAACTGATGATACCCCGACCTTAGGTCAATTTTGGAGAAAACTGTTGCTCCCTGTAGCTGATCAAACAGGTCGTCAATTCTCGGGAGAGGGTACTTATTCTTTATAGTGACCTTGTTTAATTCCCTGTAGTCAATACACATCCGCATGGACCCGTCCTTCTTGACAAACAGAACAGGGGCTCCCCAGGGTGATACACTGGGTCGGATGAAACCCTTATCCAACAACTCCTGTAACTGTTCCTTCAATTCCCTGAGTTCTGCAGGTGCCATCCTATAAGGTGCCTTGGAGATCGGCACCGTTCCTGGTTCTAAATCGATCCCAAAATCGACTTCCCTAGCTGGGGGCAAACCCGACAGATCCTCCGGAAAGACATCTACGAACTCCCTGACGATGTGTACCGATGAGGTTTTTTGTTTGTTACTATTATCTAAGGTCACGCTGGCTAGGAATGCAATTGCGCCACTACGAATCAACTTCTTAGCCCTTAGCGAGGTTATGACGCTCGGGACACCTTTGGAAGTGGCTCCCTTGTAGGTAAAGATGTCCCCTGACGGGAGCCTGAGAGTCACTATTCGGGTCTCGCAGTCTATCAAAACGCGATTCCCGCCTAGCCAATCCATACCCAAGATGACATCGAAGTCTTGCATCCTTAACACTATCAGTGTAGCTTCGATGACACGCCCTGCTATCGTTACTCCACCTCCCTTCACCCTATGGGTAGCTAGCAACAGCTCGTGAGCAGGGGTAGACACTGATAGGGTAATCTCTAAAAGTTCTTTCTCTAGCTGTGCTAGCTCTACAAACTCTTCAGATACGAATGAATGCGTCGAACCCGAATCAAACAACACTAATGCAAGATGACCAAATACGGGTAGCGTACCTATGACAACCGCGTCAGGCTGGTCAGCTTGCCTGGCTGTGGTTGCATGGGCTACAGCTCGCCCCTGCTGATGTTGGCCGGCTTGGCCCCTCTGATGCTGTACTGCAGGCAGGTTGACACGCTGATCGTTTCTCTGAGGGCAATCCACTGCAAAGTGCCCTACCTGACCGCATCTATAGCAGGCGCCTGTTCCTGCTCTGCATTCCCCCGTGTGAGGACGCCGACAATTAGGGCACAAAGTCATGTTCCGTACCGGGGCTCTCCCTCGCCTATCAGTACGGCCACGGGGTGGTCTGCCAGTTCTGGGGTGGCTAGGGTATGCCCCCTTTCCCTGGGCCGCAGTGTGGGATGATTGTGCTATTCCCAACTGAAGCTTGTCGGTACGGGGCGAGTCGAGCAGGGTCGCCACCTGAAGGGCTTTCGTATAGACAAAGGATGACTGGGATGCCACATTCCCCCTTAGTTCTTCCCTCAGGCCAGCAATAAATCGTTCGCCCTTCAACTCCTCAGAACTAACATAGGCTGGAGAAAACCTTGCCAGCCTATTGAACTCCAAGTCATAATCCCCCACTGATCTGTCTCCCTGTTTCAATGCGAGGAACGCGGCCTGCATTTTCACTCTGGCAGTGATTGGGTAGTATTTGTGGAGGTATGCGTCTTTAAACTGGCACCATGTAATAAACTCTCCTTGTGGTACTATGGTTTTCTGAGCACCTTTCCACCAGAAGTGCGCTTCTTCTTTCAGCATATATGTCCCACAATGGACTTCATACTTTGGTGGGCAGTTCATAAAATGGAAGGCCGTTTCTATGGCCTCTAGCCAATTCTCAGCGGCAATAGGATCCATCTTGCCTCCGTCAAAGGAAGGCGGTTTATGCCTCTGGAAATCTCTCAAGTAGCGGGACTCCACAGTCATAGTCCCTGAATCCTTGCCCCCTTGCCCTGTTGACTGATTAGACATCATGGTCTGAATCATCTGGTTCGTCAGAGCCTGATTTTCCATCGACGTCATCATGAACGTCTGAAACATCTCTGCTGAGGGCATGGTCAATGGCTGGTTTAGTGGGACTGCTGTACACGGGGTTGGATCCGATGGGGCCTCCTCGGAGAAGGGAGTAGTAGGGGGTGTCTCGAGCAGCCTTCGGGCCTTGGCCTTCATTCGGCGTCTTTTTGATCTTGATGGCTGTGGTACTGTCCCCTCGCTAGTTTGGGGCATATCCCCAACCTCCTCCTGAAGTTCAGGTTGTTCCTCTTCAGGTATCGGAACCGAGGTGTCCTGAACTTCCTCTCTTCTTCCCCTTCTAGGTCCTGGCCCTACATACGGTTCGCGTCTCTTTGGTGCCATTATCTACCACGATAACAAAGAACTATGGTCACAATTCATCCACAACACATCTCCTAGGTAATGTGCGATATAATGCCCTAGTCAGTCATGGTATGCTCTATAAATACTAACTTAACCTTTGTCTCTATGTTTCCGTCGCGTGAGAACGTCTGGTCGTGAGCGGCATGTGATTGACGAGCAAAGTCACAGAGGACACGACTCTCTACCCTAAATGTCTACAGGACCTATAACCTGGCGGCTCTGATACCAAATTTGTCACAGCCCAATATTTTACTACGGACAGTGACTAACGACACGACACAGATGCACAAGAGACTTAAATATGAAGTAGCGAAAATCATCAAATTTCAATAAAGTTTTTCAAACGATAAACACAGAACACAAGACCGTTTGGAAAATAAATTTAAAAAGAATGCGAATACAAAAATGATGACTAAGACTGGACTGACGCCCCGGGACAACCCATTCCTCTGTGAAAATTCCCTTCAGATCACGCCCACTCTTGACCGACGCCTCGCGCCCCTGAAAAAAAAAAAACATAGCAAGGATGAGTATAAAAATTATACTCAGTAAGCCACCTACTTGTAGGCTCTTTTCGCATCTTAATTTAGCAGAACTCCCACGGTTTCCTAATTCGGTTCTAGGACATCGGGTTCTAACCTTAGTCTCTTGGGGCTTGCCCCTTGGGTTTCACTGGTTCATCGTCCTTTCATTCGTCACCTAGAGGTTCCTTATGCCAAGCTAATATGGTCGGTATCTCTCTATGAGGCGCTACCTCTACATGGCTATCTAGAACTACATGGTACCTAGCCTAGGGGTGTGCTGAATACCCCTACGCCCATATAGTCCTCCTATGGGGGGCGCGACCCAACCCGTTCCCATGCAGCTAATGGGCTGTACGACGTGGGGACACATTTCCCATGCGAAATGGCTAAGAACAGTAAGGACTGAGCAGGGACCCTTGGTCCTCCCACGAAGCTATAGATACCGTTCTCACGCTAGCAATCTATGAACCCCCTTAGGTACTTTCTTACCGTGGTAAACCGCTAAGTTTCTAGGGGAAAATTAAGTCTGTCTAGAGCGGCATATCGCTCCTAAAAGAAATTCCCTAATCTTATCATAGAAATGGGTCCTAGCAATTAACAGAGGGTGCATGCAATCTTCTTCTAACATCATAGTATGTAATTCATGCAAACTAGGCATACCGGCTCAACGGGGCGATGACCTCCATCAAGCACCCAGAGCACGAGGTTCGCGTTCAATGGGGCAAATTCGTCCATCGAGCACCCGAAACTCGGCATACACAATTCTAACATAAATTAAACGCATGCATACGTACAACGGAAGCTTAAGGCATACAAGCAACACTCAGATAACTCACCCAACACATCATAACAATTCATCTAATTAATCTCATTCATGGAGAGCTAATTTAAGGAAAAATTACTAGCATGCATACATACAATCCAAGCGAACCCTACAAGTATTTCTTCCTAAATACCGGGTGGTGACTTACCTGGTTGACGCGTGCCCCTTCGCTAGCGTTTCTTTGCCCGTGAGGTGTCCAACACTACTGATTTCTCTAAATTACGTCCCTATCCACGTAAAAATAGTATTAGAACTGGAGTCGGGACAAAAATCGAGAAAACAGAAAACAACCGGGCCAAACTGGCCGTTCCACGCGCGCTCACGTGCCCAGCAGCACGCTGGAAGTGCGTGGCCACGCGCGCGGGAAGGTGCCAGCTGCAGGCTGCACGCGCGCCTGCCACGCGCGCCCAATTCTGCACAGTCGCGGGTCGCCCGGCCCGGCCCGGTCCGGTCGGCTCGGCTCGCGTTGCGATTCGGCCCGGCTTGCAGGCGACACGTGTCGACGCCTCGCTGGAGCTGCGTTGCTCCAGCCGGTGGTCGACGCGTGTCCGGCGCCTGTCGCCGCCCTCCGTCGCTCGCCGGCCGTTTTTTTTTTTTTTTTTTTTTTT
>NW_019268542.1:2073848-2152900 GCF_002738365.1 Cucurbita moschata
TTTTTTTTTTTTTTTTTTTTTTTTTTTTTTTTTTTTTTTTTTTTTTTTTTTTTTTTTTTTTTTTGCGTTACAAATAGGCTATGAATTAAGAGGAGGAAATTAGAAAAGCTCAAAAAGGCCATGAATTAGGAGGAGGAAACTTCAAATTTTTTGAAATCAGATCAACAATTTTGATGAAGAAACCAGCTTCATTTGCGTTCGTAGTAGAGATGGAGCCTGAGACTTGTTAAGAAAACCCCTAACTCGCAGGTTGATCATGTATTGATCTAGACAAACAGAAGATATTAATAAAATAACTCGTACAACTGGTATTAAAGAAAAGCCAGTTGTACTAATTAAGGAAAAAAAAAATTATAAATGGAATATGAAAAGACAGACATATGAGGCAGAAATATGAAAAGGAGTGGGTAGGTCTGCCACCTACCCAAAATCTTCTCTTTAAATCTTGTTGGTGAAAGGCCAATAAATTTGAGGGAGGGGTTGAACCAAAATGTTTTTGAAATAAGAAGGAAAAAGAAAAGGAAACATTGGTAAGAGTCGAAGAAGCTGAAGAAGGAAAGGAAGGTCGCTGGAAGGAAGGAGCTGAACGTTGGATTTAACGAACCATTGGACTCGACCCGACCCAATTAGCAGATTCTGATCCACTACCCAAAACTAGGCTCAAAGGTATGTATGACCCTCGGTTTAGAGGCCAATGCTCGTAAATTTGGACTATTTTTAACTCGAATCCTACTCAACTTCTATAGTTTTGATATATTTTCTCAATGTAGGACCTAATTGTAGATCTTTGAACGAATTGGAAATTTGTTGAAGACCCGAAACAAGCTCGAAAAGTCTACGACAGTTAAGTAACCGCATGGAGCAAGTTCTAAGAAATGCTTGTAGGAATCGGTTTGGAGTATGGGCAAATGATCTAGTATTATACTTAGGAGTTTGGTTAACATCAGTTTTATTTATAGGATGTAGCTCCCAAAGAAACGTGTTTTGATGTATGCATGTCTAACACATGTCTATATAAGAGACTCGACCTAAAATGAAATGGTGGTGCTTGACAGTTTGTCTAAGAAGAGATCCTACAAAATTAGGCCTAAAGCTAAAGGCCTTAATGAAGTTGGCTAACTAGCATAGGTAAATATTTCTTTTTATTTCATCTGTAAAAACTGATTTGAAAACATAGCCCCACCATTTTAAGCTTACCATCATTGTGAGTAGTTGAAAAATAGAGAAAAGCTGAGTCATACACAAGTTTGAGAGAACGAGGGGACACGAGCGTCGAAGACAAGTTCAAAAAGGGTTGAATTGGGCCCAAGGCCATAACCTTTGAAGTTGGGATTTTGATATGAGTTTTGGCAGGCTAATATGAATCCAGCAACCGATCATTTGCATGTACCTGAAGAACAATTACAAGAAGCTATGCAAAAAAGATCTAAATATCAAATCAAGAAAAGAATGAAGTGGCAATAAATATTAGTTGACATTGTAAAGTGATTAGAAGACATTGTGTCTTTGGTAGTTGAACTACCAATAATGACTATTTATGTCATGTCTTATTTTCTGGCCGTTGTATTTAATAGATTTTATTTGTAGTTTCTAGTTCATAGTTGAACTACATTAGGTTCGAATTATCTTTTTGGTCTATTCAAAGCCATGTAAAATTCAAGTATGAAATATGGTGGAATACAAAAACCTTGTGATTGAAACCCTTTGGATGTTATGTTTCTTTTTCAAACCTTGCTTTAGGTTTGATGTTAAAATCAATTCATTAGATTAGTCACGATCAAGCTAATTCTTGAGTGAGTCGTCTTGGGATCTAAGAGTGACCAATGTAGATTCCAAGTTCGATCTAGAGTTATTCATCCTTGTAACCCGCTCTTGGTTGGAATCATTCGTTAAATTAGTTTTCTTTGTGAAAGTTTGCAAGGATACTAAAAAGACCTCTAGCTTTGTAAAATCTAACATTTTTGGCGCTTATCATATGCTACTTGGGAGTTAAGTTTGTCTATATGAAACATGAAAGCTTAACAAATTTGGTGTCAATAGGATACTCAATGAATGCTGCACGGGGACGTATGACTACTCGCCAAAATGATGTCTACTCGATATAAATTGGATATGCCTCAACATACTATAGGGGAAGGCATGGTACCAGCTCTCCACCACCCATGGGCCCTGTGCTCTAAGCGAGCTACCTGTGGCACATACGTGTGTCATAGTAAAGGCGAGCATTGCAAGACGAGTATCTCGGACATCTTCCTTTAAAATAGATTTTTCAAGGACAGATCGGACCTCACGAGTGTGCTGGTATTGCACGCTAGCCCATGTGTCAGAGATTAGATTATCCACCTTCCATCCAGAACGGATATCGTAAATGCTTTACATGGACATGGGAGAATTGAATGCATGATGAGAACCTAGATGGATGGATGTTCGAATGTCCCAATGAGATAATCGACACATTGGTTAGTTCCCAACGGATAAATTTGATTAAGCCATGATGGTCAAGTTTTCCAAGTCATGGGATGACATCATGATATATGAGTTATGTTGTTGGGAATCGAGATGACGATGAGATGCGGTGTTGCTCACGAGAGACCTTGGCTTAGAGTAGAGCCAAGATCGAGCTGGATGACTTGGCTTAGGTAGAGACAAGTCGGTTGGAGTTGCAAATAATTGAACAAGCATGCACGAGCAACGTGTGTGACCAAACAAGTTTGGAATCTGCATAAGTTGTGTTTGATTGGCGAATGAGAACCTCGCCTAAGGTCTAATAAAGTCGAGCAAAAAATGTGAATGAGACTTGAGTTTCTCTCAAGACAAGTCGTGAGTGTGTCAAAATCACGACACCGCACAGTTGAAAATGTACGACTATGAAGTTTATATGAGAGCCACATTATGTGTGTCTAGTAGCTCAAGACAAAGAATCGTGAGTGTTAGATTGGGCAGGACAATTGTGAGTCAAAATAAAGAATTGCTTCATGGGTCAACAACCAAACTCCCAGACAACGAGTCTCTGATACAATATCTACCACTTAAAAGTGTGAATAGATCTGAAAATATTATTACTCATGTAAACAATACAGAGTTAAGAATGAGAAATAGAATTGGGATCGAACATTCAATTCCCATTCATATTCACAACATTTAAATAGGATACAAGCTACCCACTAATACCTACGAATAATAAATATAAACTAACTAAATCTTGAGAATAAAATAAAATATACTACTGATTAAATCATAAAGGAAAAAATATTAACAGATTACTATTCTCAAAATATTAATTGATTACGAATATCTTGATTAATTCAAACTAGCAATAAGTTGCACTAAATTCTGACAGCCTCCTCAGAGCAAGCTTATTTCTCAATAACTCCGAGAGCCTTATGAAAGGCCGACGTGATTAGCTATTAAGTGATCATTTTCAAAGCATGACCGATGACTTATATGGTTTAGAGTTGTCGACCTTTCACAACATAGGAGGAAGTTGGAAAGCACGAGTTGTTGAGACCTGAGTTAGTTTCGAGTATAAATGAGAAGGTGTGAAGTATTAGGACAAGATAATATATGAAGTGAATATTTTCAAACCGTGCATAGAATGTGAATTTGTAGATGTTGAGGGAAAAAAAAAAGTTATGGATTATGGGTAGGTGCCATGATGGAATTGCATGATTTGATTGGGCAAGTTTGTAACAAACATGGCAGAATCTCTTGCTCTAAAATTAAGATTCTATCTGTATTTTAAATTTTAATTTTTTAGCTGTATAGTTAGGTGTTCTCTATTTCATTGCTTTGAGAAATTTGTATAAGAAGCTCAAAATTACAAGAAGAAACCAATAATTTTTTGGATAAAAACTTAAGATTTTCTCAAAATATTTCCGCCATACTACACCTCAGAGACCCATTCTATAACTTTTTTAAGGAAAGCAATTCGAGAAACTCACTAGAATAGAAGTATTCATTCAAGTTCCAATTGGTAAGAAATTTTTAAGATTTTAAAATTTCGATTCAACGAAATTAGAAGGACAAACTTATACAATTTATTCTCTAAGGAATATTTTTTTAGGAAGGTTGATAACCACTTTTTTTTCACAAATGGAGAATTGAATTTTGATAAGCAATTTAGTACCCTTTCTCTTTCTCTCTACTTAATTTCTTTGGATGAAACTTATTGTAAATGAAAATAAGTTTGTTGAAGAAACCTAAAGCTCTAATGCTTCTGATCAAGCCAACCAATAAGTTTACTTGATCGAACATAAAAACTACATCTCTTGAAACCTACGCCATTAGATTTATAGGGAGTTTATACACTTTTTTTTTTTTTTTTTTATTTTTTTTTAGAAGATAAGGAGAGAAAAGCTCAAATAGGCTATGAATTAAGAGGAGGAAACTAGAAAAGTTCAAAAAGGCCATGAATTAGGAGGAGGAAACTTCAAATTTTATGAAATCAGATCAACAATTTTAATGAAGAAACCAGCTTCATTTGCGTTCATAGTAGAGATGGAGCCTGAGGCTTGTTGAGAAAACCCCTAACTCGTAGGTTGATCATGTATTGATCTAGACAAACAGAAGATATTAGTGTAATAACTCGTACAGCTTGCATTAAATGAAGAAAAGCCAGTTGTACTAATTAAGCAAAAAAAAAAAAAATTATATATGGAATATGAAAAGACAGAAATATGAAAAGGCAGTGGGTAGGTCTGCCGCCTACCCAAAATCTTCTCTTTAAATCTTGTTGGTGAAAGGCCAATAAATCCGAGGGAGGGGGTTGAACCAAGCTGTTTTTGAAATAAGAAGGAAAAGAAAATGGAACATTGGTAAGAGTCGAAGAAGCTGAAGAAAGAAAAGGAAGGTCGCTGGAAGGAAGGAGTTGAACGTTGGATTTAACGAACTATTGGACTCGACCCGACCCAATTAGCAGATTCTGATCCACTACCCAAAACTAGGCTCGAAGGTATGCATGACCCTTGGTTCAGAGGCCAATGCTCGTAAATTTGGACTATTTTTAACTCGAATCCTACTCAACTTCTATAGTTTTGATATATTTTCTCAATGTAGGACCTAATTGTAGATCTTTGAACTAACTGGAAATTTGTTGAAGACTCGAAACAAGCTCGAAAAGTCTACAACAGGTAAGTAACCGCATGGAGCAAGTTCTAAGAAATGCTTGTAGGAGTCGGTTTGGAGTATGGGCAAATGATCTAGTATTATACTTAGGAGTTTGGTTAACATTAGTTTCATTTATGGTACTTTGATAACGTGAGTGTTTATACCTTGATTATACTTAGGGTTATATAGCTTCCGCATGCATTATTGTGAATTTCTCTGATAAGCGTTTGAGTTTATGTTCCAAGGAAGTCGAGATAGATTGTTATTTCTTGATTTGCATGATAAGTACGATGTGAGCCTTGATACTTTGTGCTGTTTTGTTTTGGGGTGTGGATAGTCCCTTTATTTCCCATGTGTGAATTGGACTATTTTGCTATGTGCTAGATAGTGTGAATTATGAATTTCGTAGATTATGGGCTACCGTCTTTTAGTTGTCACCTATTGTAGATATGGGTGGCCTTAGTAAGTATCATATTGTAGTACCACGTCAGGGGTGCCTAGTGGGGAGACCCATGACCTTTTACTGATCTAAACCCGACCGGGGTGTAAGACAGGTAGTTTATTGACCCAGCCCGGCGGGGCGTAGTGACAGGTAGTTACTAATTCTCAGGAACAGGTAGTTAAGGCCAGACACCACTAGGGAAAATCCACTGATTTAAGCTCATTAGATAGTTAGTCATGGAAGAAAATCCATATCAATGAGAATCCATGGGGTCTTCTTTTGAGACCATAGTAGTCTTTGCTAAAGATAGATTCGAGCATATAGCCAAAGTTTCCGTGAATAGGATTAAGTCCGATAAGAGCCTACAAGTAGGTTGCTTACTGAGTATTTTTATACTCATCTCATGTTGTTGCTATTTTTCAGGTGCTAAGTAGACCAATGTCGGAGGTGGGAATGTGTGGAGTCGTGCGGCTATAGTGGAGACCCTTAGATCGAGTCCTCTTTGTCCATGTCGTTTTAAATGCCATTTTGATGTTTATTTTGGGAAAACTTATGCTATTTTGTAACTGTTTTTCTTTTGTTGTGTTTCCGCGGATCTCGTTATGTTTTGGAACTATTTGGATTTTTAATGCTTATCAGATAACATTAATTTCATTGTGTCTCCTGTTTTATCAAATGAAAATGTTGTAAGGCTTTTTATCCTAGAGTCCACGTAGCGATTCGTGATTCGATGCGTCGGAGACCGGTCGTTACAGTTTGGTATCAGAGCACTAGGTTGTTAGGTCCTTTAGACCCTCCTTTATCTAGAGTGTCAGTTGGGTCCACTGCAGCTTGGCTTGTAACCACGTTTCCTCCTCGACTTGGTAATCAAGAGAGTAAGTTACAAGCAGTAGTCCATAGTTGTAGTCGTATCATAGTTTAACGTTTCTATGATGAGACATTAATTCATGAACCTATTATGGTTAAAGGTTTGAGATAAACAACTTGTAACTTGCGTATTGATGATGTAGATATTATGGCACCCATAACTAGAAGTAATGGACGAGAGAGAGGTAGGCGAGCAGCCAGTGCTCCAGAGGAATCTGATCCTACCCAAGACTCAGCTCCGGAACAGACGTTGCTGGTTCAGCCGCTTGATCGTGTGCAAATGCTGCCAGTACAGGAGCCCCACCTTCAGGCCTGTTATTGATTTCCAACGAGGCCCTTCAGGCGCTCATACGAGCCGCTGGGGCCAACCAAGGGGGGAATGACGCTAGCATGACTAAAGAGCAGAAATTCATCAGAGACTTTAGGAAGCATGACCCACCGACCTTCGAAGGGAAGGAAATTGATCCAATGGCTGCAGAAGCATGGGTAGAAGCGATTGAAACCATATTTGGGCATATGAATTGCCCTGAGGATCAGAAAGTGAACTGTGTCTCCTACATGCTCAAAAGCGAGGCACACTTTTGGTGGAAAACTGCTCAAAGGACGTTGAAGGGTGGAGAGGAAGATGAGGAACCAATCTGTTGGCATGAAATCAAGAGGGCGTTTTTCTACAAGTACTACCCACTAGTGAATCAGCATCAAAATGAGGCCGCCTTCCTAAACCTGAGGCAAGGAAATAGGACGGTTGAGGAGTACGATTTGGAGCTGACCCGATTGTCCCGATTTGCACCAGAGCAGGTCGATATGGAGGAAAAACGGATACGAAGATTTATTGCAGGTCTTCTAGAGGAAATCCAGGGAATAGTGGGGGCAGTGACACCCACTACATATGCAGCCGCCCTTAATGCTGCCACCATGATGGACGCCCAGCTTCAAAAGATGCTCAGAAGATTTAGGGGTCAAAGGAACCTCCTAAGTAAGCGGGAATGGAACGAGCATTCTGATAGGACATCACGACATGTGAACAGAGGAAGATCACATAGGCCACCTCCAACAGAAAGGCAACAGGGTGTTAGAAGTGAGGCCCTTAGACTTGAGAGGCCTACTTGCCCTACTTGTGGCACCAGACATACAGGGGAGTGTAGGGCAGGTTCAGATGCATGTTTCTATTGTGGAAAGAGTGGTCATAAGAAGGTTGATTGCCCTCACCGAAGGCGTCAAGAGGAGAACAGGGCGTCAGGGTCAGGGCAAGGAGGCCGAGGGGGCATGGCGCAGAATCGCGGTACTGCTAGGGCAACTACAGGAAAGAGGGCGGATGACATGGACACCGTGGTGACAGGTACCTTACCAGTACTTGGCTTTCATGCTTTCGTATTATTTTACTCTGGATCCACACACTCGTTCATATCTACTACCTTTGTTAGATATGCACGGTTAGGACTAGAGCCTTTAGGATACAGTTTATCAGTGTCTACGCCGTCAGGGGAGATTTTAGTAGCTAATGAGAGAGTGAAAACAAGTCAAATAGTAATAGCAGAATGACCTCTAGAGGTGGTGTTAATCGTTCTTAACATGAGTGATTTTGACGTGATCCTCGGCATGGACTGGTTAGCCGAGAACCATGCAATTATCGATTGCAGGGCTAGAGAGGTGATCTTTAGGTCACCTAGTGAACAGAGCTTTAAATTTAAAGGAGTGGATTCTCGAAGCACTCCAAGGATTATCTCTACTTTAAAGGCAAGAAAAATAATGGGCCACGGAGCTTGGGGCCTATTGGCCAACGTAATGGACACGAGGAAAGATACTCATAGTATGATTAATGTGCCGGTAGTACAAGAGTTTAAAGATGTGTTTCCAGATGAACTGCCTGGGTTACCACCAGTCAGGGACATGGACTTTGCAATCGAACTGGAACCTGGTACAGCTCCAATCTCCAAGGCACCTTACAGAATGGCTCCTGCCGAGTTGAAGGAAGTTAAGGAACAATTGCAGGATCTCTTAGATCGGGGTTTTATCAGACAAAGTGTATCGCCATGGGGAGCCCTAGTGCTTTTTGTCAAGAAGAAGGATGGGACCTTGAGATTGTGTATTGACTATAGGGAATTGAATAAAGTAACAATAAAAAACAAATACCCATTGCCTCACATTGATGATCTATTTGATTAGTTGCAAGGTGCTTCAGTATTTTCAAAAATTGACCTGCGATCGGGATACCATCAGTTGAGGATAAAGGAGGTCGATATCCCCAAGATGGCTTTCAGAAGCCGATATGGTCATTATGAGTTTACCGTGATGTCGTTTGGACTTACGAACGCTCTAGCAGCATTCATGGATATGATGAATAGGGTGTTTAAGGATTTCTTGGATACATTTGTCATAGTATTCATTGACGACATATTAATATACTCCAAGACCGAGGAGGAGCACGGGGTGCACTTGCATCAAGTGCTGTCAAGGCTAAGGGCACATCTACTTTATGTCAAGTTTTCTAAATGTGAATTCTGGTTGCAGGAAGTGACCTTCTTGGGGCATGTTATGTCATGAAAGGGTATATCAGTGGATCCAACCAAAATCGAAGCAATTATAGATTGGCCCCGACCTACCTCGGCAACCGAAGTAAGGAGCTTCTTAGGTTTAGCTGGATACTATAGAAGATTCATCCAGGATTTCTCCAAAATAGCCGTCAACCTCACTCAACTAACAAGGAAAGGGAAGGTGTTCTCGTGGAATAGTGCATGTGAGCAAAGTTTTGGTGAACTTTAGCATCGACTGGTTACAGCGCCGGTACTTATAGTACCAGATGGCTCAGGCAACTTTGTGATTTATAGTGACGCATCAGGGAAGAGCCTAGGTTGTGTTTTGATGTAGAATTGCAAGGTCATAGCCTATGCTTCGAGACAGTTAAAGGACTACGAGAGAAACTACCCAATGCATGACCTGGAGTTAGCTGCCATAGTATTTGCTCTAAAGATATGGCGACACTACTTGTATGGCAAGCGTATACGGATTTTCACTGATCACAAGAGCTTGAAATACTTATTTACTCAAAAGGAACTCAACATGAGGCAAAGGCATTGGTTGGAGTTAGTCAAGGACTACGACATTGAAATAATGTATCACCCTGGTAAGGCTAATGTCGTAGCTGACGCACTAAGCAGGAAAACAGGTCACTCTTCGGCATTAGTCACAAGAGAGTGTAGGTTGCAAGAGGATATGGCGTCGGCTGAAATAGAAGTGGTGACAAGAGGTGCAGTTGGAAGATTAAGTCAACTTAGAGTCCAGCCGGATTTAAGATAGCGAATCATAAATGCTTAGAGAAACCACCCTCACTTATACTCAATTTGTCAGCAGAATGAGGCAGTGAGAGAGGAAGGTTTCACCCTATCTTCTGATGGAGGGCTACTGTGGCAGGGACGGTTATGTGTTCCTGCAGATAGTCAGATCAAGGAGGACCTCTTGACTAAAGCACATGAATCGCTATATTCAGTGCACCCTGGTAGTACCAAGATGTATCATGACTTGAAGAAGTTCTATTGGTGGCCAGGGATGAAGCGAGAAGTTGCCCTTAGAGTTAGTAAGTTGTTAGATAAAACCTGAGTTATTCCTTATTTATATTCACACGATTACATTAATTCTCCATTTGACCATTTGACAAACACGTCGGATGGATTAACGAAGTTTTAGACGGCAATTTTGTAGGAAGTGGCACAGATTCAGTTGCCACCCTACAGCAATTTTTAGGATAGGTTATATTTAAATAGGAAATCTGTTCAGAAGATTTCACAACCTGATTTTAAGCGCAGTCGAAATTTCAGTCATTCTCTCTCCTTGTTATTTTACGCATTTTATTTTTTTCTTCCAACAACCTACTGTCGACAATTTCCTCTCACCGAAAAGAAAGGATTTCCCTGATTATCAAAATACAACAACTGGTATTAGAGCCTGGTTGAAGCCATCGGTGTATATCATTGCGGAGGAGCCAATCTATCAACAATCAAGTTGAATAGCTCAAGTGGTTAGAGCGTCGCCCTAACAACACACAGGTCTCCGGTTCGAGTAGAAGAAAATGCAAAGTGCGAAAATAAGCACATCGTGGAGTCCATCTCGAGCAGACTCGCTCACTCCTCCACGCCGCCGCCAAGTGCCGGGAGACAACGAGCGTCGTTGTTTAGTAATACGATTGAGTATCCGAAGGATCGGCTGGTGTTCGTCGCGCCATATTACGATTTGTGCCGCGAGTGCGGGAATCCAACATCGAGCAGTTGCAGAAAAGGAGCTCTCAGGTCGTCCCCGATCACCTCACGCCGCCAAGTGCCGGCATCTCCCTCCATCACCACCACGAAGAGGCCGTGGCCGACGCCGTGATGACGGGCGGCGTCGGGTCGGTGTATAACGAGTGGACCGCCGTTGTTTAGTATTCGCTGTCGAGCTAGAGGAAAGAGAAACGATTGAGTATCGAGAGGATCGGCTGGCGTTCGCCTCGCCATATTACGATCTGTGCCCCCAGAGATGCTGGCATCTCTCTCCACCAAGTGCATCGCGCAATCGACCTGGGAGGGAATCAAATCTCGTTGGTTCGCTTTTTAAGGACGGCGAATCCGTCGATGATTTTTCAATGCGGATCACGGGACTCCAGGTCGTCCCCGATCATCTCGAGCAAGTCGCGATTTCAATCGAGACATTGCTTGACGTGAACGACCTAACGGTGGAAGAGGTGACCGGAAGACTGCGTAATGTCGAGCAGCGGAAGAAAAATACCATTTCAGCTGTCGACAAGGAGGGTCGTCTACTCCTCACTGAGGAGGAATGGCTTGCACGCCTAAAGCTCCGTGACGACACCGACGAGAGCAATGGGTCCTCCAGCCGCAAAGGCGATAAGAAGCCATGGAAATCTCGTCGGTGCATGCACGGGAAGGAGGCGGATCAAAAGAAGGAGGAGCCGACTGATGACGGGCCAATCGAGTGCTCGTACTATGAGAAGAGAGGTCACCTGAGCAAGAATTGCTGGAACAAGCTCAACAACAAGGAGACGACTGAGAAGGCCCATGTTGCTCAATCTGAGGAGGACGAGCCGACCCTTTTCATGGTGACTGCATCAGTCCTACCTGACGTCCCTAATCCTGAGGAAGAGCTCCCCAAATCCACAGAAGTAATTGACGATGGCACAACTGCTCCGGTGAACGTCGAACCCGAGGAAGAGCTCCCCAAATCTACAGAAGTAATCGACGACGGCATAACTGCTCCGGTGAGCGTCGAACCCGAGGAAGAGCTCCAACTGTGCATAACAAATGCACTGGCTGGGGAGCCAATTCAATTGAAGGAGGAGCGAGTGCTCGCTCAAATCGGTGAAAAAGGCGAGCAGCAAGAGCACCGGCGATGGGTCCTCCACATGGGGGCAACAAACCATATGACCGGGGCCAAGTCTGCGTTCTCCGAGCTTGACTCGGGGATTCGCGGGACGGTGAAATTCGGCTCCTTCATCGAGATCGAAGGGCACGGCACCATCCTGTTTGTCGGCAAGGGAGGCAATCATCACAAGCTGACCGGCGTCTACTTCATCCCGAGACTCAAGGCTAATATTGTAAGCCTGGGTCAACTCGATAAGGCCGGCTGCCACATTTCCATCAAGCGTGGGCTACTTAGGATCCGCGATGATCGACGACGGTTGCTCACGCAAGTTCGGTGCACGACAAACTGCCTTTACCTCCTAAAGCTGGAGATAGAGCAACCAGTCAACCTCTCGGCCAGGTACCGGAAGATGGAAGACCTATTAAGAAGAGGTGAACCATCTGGACTGGCGGCGCGCCAACTCGAAGAAGAGGCGGTCGAACAAGACGTGGAGTTTGGAGGACATGCCTCTAGGGACACCGAGCCATAGGGCTCAAAACGGTGTTCAAACGAAGGTAGATGTACCACAGGTTTTAGGAGGAGATTGTCAGATAAAACCTGAGTTTTTCCTTATTTAGATTCACACGATTACATTAATTCTCCATTTGACCATTTGACAAACACGTCGAATGGATTAACGAAGTTTTAGGCGGCAATTTTGTAGGAAGTGGCACAGATTCAGTTGCCACTCTCCCGCCATTTTTAGGATAGGTTATATTTAAATAGGAAATCTGTTCATAAGATTTCACAACCTGATTTTAAGCGCAGTCAAAATTTCAGTCATTCTCTCTCCTTGTTATTTTACGCATTTTATTTTTTCTTCCAACAACCTCCTGTCGACAATTTCCTCTTACCGAAAAGAAAGGATTTCCCTGGCCGATTATCAAAATACAATAGCAAGAAGTTGCCCTTAGAGTTAGTAAGTGTCTCACGTGCCAACAGGTGAAGGCTCCTAGACAAAAACCCTCAGACCTATTACAACCCCTAGACATTCCACAGTGGAAGTGGGAGGATATAGCCATGGAATTCATATCAGGATTTCCCACGACCTCGAAGGGATACACAGTTATTTGGGTGATTATAGATAGGTTGACGAAATCTGCCCACTTCATTCCAGGTAAGGCTACCTATACGGTGGATAAGTGGGCAAAGTTGTATTTGGAACAAATTTTCAGACTACATGGGATTCCGGTCTCCATTGTGTCAGACAGGGATGCACGTTTTACCTCCCACTTTTGAAAGTTTGCAGAAGGCAATGGGGACCCAACTCAGATTCAGTACAGCGTTCCACCCGCAAACTGATGCCCAAACAGAGAGGTTGAATCAGGTTCTAGAAGACATGTTGCGGGCATGCGTGGTTGATTTCGCGGGCATGCGTGGTTGATTTCGCGGGCATGCGTGTTCCACGTGTATATGTTGCGTAAGTATACCCCAGATCCTTCTCATGTGATAGAGTATACAAACCTTCCCTTGCAAAGGGACTTAAGTTACGAGGAGGAGCCCATTGGGATCGTAGCTACGAAAGTACAGAGCTTAGAAATAAGAAGATTTTACTGGTCAAAGTGGTGTGGAAGAACCATCGCGTCGAGGAAGCAACCTGGGAGTTAGAGAGCGAGATGAGGGCCAAGTATCCTATATTGTTTTGGGATTAGGAACTTTCGGAGACGAAAGTTCTTAAGGGGGGTTTATGTGTTTCCAAGGAAGTCGAGATAGATTGTTATTTCTTGATTTGCATGATAAGTACGATGTGAGCCTTGGTACTTTGTGCTGTTTTGTTTTGGGGTGTGGATAGTCCCTTTATTGCCCATGTGTGAATTGGACTATTTTGCTATGTGCTAGATAGTGTGAATTATGAATTCCGTAGATTATGGGCTACCGTCTTTTAGTTGTCACCTATTGACAAGAGTGTTGAATATAACCCACGATCAAAATATGTTGAATCAAATAAAAGAAGCAAAAAGAACAACTTAAGGGGAGAGATTTTTTGAAACAAAGAAACCTTAATCACTTAGTTTTTATGCATCTCATGAGTATTTATAGTGGAGAATGTACAACTAGTTTCCTAAACTTTCCCGACTTAAAACCACCACCAATTCTCCTAAATAAATCACTAACTATTTTCTAAACTTTTTCAAGTTAATAACTATTTTTACCAAGTAAGCTTAATGACTCACATTCTCCCTCTTAAGCTTGACATTGATTGAGATTCTAGACTTCGAACAAATCCCGCATGCTTGCAAAGCTTAACCCTTGATAGGGTCTTGGTGAGAATATTTGCATGTTGCCCTAAAGTGTCAACGTTACTTGGTCCCTAATCAACTCTGTATTCTTCATAAGAAATTTTAATTTCATAACATGCAATTTCTTCTGCTTCTCTCCTCTCTCCAGAGACTTCTTCTTGTAGGGTACTCATTTATCTTTCAACCTTCTTTTTATACATGTCTCTAGCCTTCTTTAGTTGAGAGGACAAGTTTGATGTCCCATTTTTCTTATGCCCTGGTGGTCTTCCTCTAGGCCTACGTGATTGAGATGACAAGTGTGATGAAATATGCTATCTTGTAGATTGCTCTTTGTTGATTATAGTAGCCTCTGGTTTCTTCTTGGCTATGTTCTTTGGTTCCATTTTCTCCTGATTCAATGGTTTCTTCTACACTTTCTTGCTATCAACGCCAATTGATACTTCTAGAAGATGTTGATAGTCTTTCAATAGTATCTTATACAGGCGGTTTCACAACCATTTTACTTTTATCAAAGTCATATATCTTGAAGAACGTGCCGACTATCTCCACTCTACTAAAAACAAGTGGAGAAAATGTTCAACATTGATGTTGGCCAAGAAAATGTCCAACCTGTTGATGCTCATTGAAGAGAAGGTTATGGCGAACCCCTTCATAGAAGGAGAAGATCAAGTGGAGACCAACATGTGATACCTAGACAATGGAGCGAGCAACCACATGACCGAATATCGAACAAAGTTCAAGAAGATTGATGAGAAGTTCGTTAGAAACGTGAAGATTTTCTTGACGAACCTAAGAAACTACTAAGAAAAACATGTTTGAAGAAATTTGAGCTCGTCTCTTAAACCTATGTCATTAGATTCACAGGGAGTTTATCAACATTTTTTTTTTTCTGTAGATGATACAGGGGAGAGAAAAGCTTAAAATTGCTATGAATCAAGAGAAGGAAACTTCAAATATTTTGAAATTCGAGTGGCAAGTAAGTTGTCTTCCTCAATTGATAACTCTCTATACATTGACTTATAATTCATGAGGAGTGGATCTAGAGGTTTCATTGATGTTAGGTCTAACAATTTTAATGAAGGAACCAACCTGTATAGCCACTAGAACATGCAAGTAAACCCAAGTTTTAAAGTTATTTGACCACGTGCTAGCATCTTCTCCTTGGTTGGAGGTAAAAGATGATGGCGTGACTGATTTAGTTTAACTAACCACATCCTTCTTTTTAATGAACCAACTTCAACTTTTGAATTATATGGACTCTTCTGGATTTGTTATCGTGAAATTCATTTTGGTTCTTAACTCTTACTCAGTTTAAGATCTGTCCAAGAAATTTCGAGAGATACAGAGTTTGGAAAGCCAGGGGTTAAGAATATTTTGTTCTGATTACGATTTATCATAGGTACCATATTTGATCATTTATTATAAGTAAATATATAGATATTTTCCTTCTATTGCGGTTTAACAGAGGTATCATATTTGCCTTTTAATATAGGCAAATATTTTGTATCCATTTATTGCTTTCCATATAGGTATCATATTTGCCTTTTATTATAGGCAAACATCTTGTATCCATTTATTGTTCTCATATCCTATGTCATTTATTTGATTCTCTGATTGATAATAAATAGAGAACTTTCACCACATTTAGTTCTGGCGGTTTTAGCAAATATTTTCATGGTATCAAGGCCCTTTCGGTTTAGCAACCCCGATTCTTTATTTTTAATGGCTTATGAATCCTCTATTCATCTTCTTCTCCCCCACCATTGTTGGCATTGACGTCGCAGGGGCTGTCTCCATGGCTACCACAGGCTGAGCCAATTGATTATTCTTCGACTCCACCCTTTTGGCCTCCAAATCATCACAAGCCCACCCTTAGCCATACTCTATACATACAACCTCACTTTCTCCAACACAATCAATCTTGTCTTGAACCAGAAACCTCTTCATCCTTAACCTTGACAACTAAAACTTTCCTTCCATCTTCAATTTTTCATCTTCTTCTTTCATCTCTTCGCATTCTTCATGACTATGGCTTTCTTTTCTACATTTGTCTTTTTCGTCCGTGTCGCTTTAATTGCCTACTCTTTGGGCCAGGCCTACAATGTCGCAATGGCCTCTTCGCCACCCAAGTTTTCGCAAGCCTCCTCACCAAAATTTGTTCCTTTGCCCATTGTAGCTACTCTTCCGGCTACAACATTGTCTTCGTCCCTTGCTCCGGGGGGCATGGCTCCCTTTCCTTCCATGAGAACTTCACCACCTGCTATGATGCTGATTACTTCTCCATCGGCTCCCCCTATTGCTCCTTCGAAGTCACAAACGCAAACTTGAGTTGCAAAATATGCTCGAAATATTCTAACTCGTGCTCATTTCCTTGATAGCAAGCAAACTAGTCCCCAAGGCGCAGACAACACTCCATCTTCGTCCCTCTGTTCCTTTTTTCGTATAAAATACACTTCAGAGCCTGCATTCTCAGTTTCTGCCCTCTTCTTCCTTTATTGTTCATCTCTTCTTCATAGCCACCACGAACCCTCTCTCTCTCTCTTGCCCTTTTCTCATAATATAGTCATTGCCCTAATTTTGAAGCATCTACCTTCCATCTCTATTACCCTGATCTTTGCTACTATGCACGTTTAAGGACTTCTGTGACTCTAATTTTGATATGAATGTTATAAGAAGATTGATCCAATTTTGATTTTAAGGAGGGCATGTTTTAGGTGGTTGAATTATCGTGTATGCTCATAATCTATTGTTAGATTTTATACTATGTGACCTAGAGTAATATACACATGTTTAGTGATCCTTGTGACCTAGAGTAATATACACATGTTTAGTGAGCCTTAGCCTTTGTCTTATTATATATTTTTTATATTTGAACCCGTGTAGTCGATTATGATCATATGGGTTGGCCGGAAGAATGGGGTCTACTAAGTATAAAGGAACGGGACCTAACCTATTTAGGGTCTGTGGTATATGGTATATTAGAGGTTACTACTAAGGGAGCTCTAATTGTGTTTGATAGTAGAGATGCATGAAACCTATTCGGGAGGTCATAGAGAGGCTTACTTTGTGATTCAAATAAGAGCGAGGTTAAGTAGGGTGAGTTATTTGGTTTTGGTCAGAGTTTCAAGATTTATTATTGACATGAAACCTTGAGGTTAGAATTGTAAAAAAGAAGGGCTTGGACCTTCGACCTTGTGGTTAACAGCCGCAGGCTCTAACCAACTGAGCTATTCCAGGGTCAATTGTTAAAAAAAAAGAATAATAATAAAATAAAATAAAATAATAATAAAATAATAATAATAATAATAATTTAATGCATACTAAGAACTTGCAAAAAGAATAAAGACATTGTTGAATTTTTTTCGCACATAAATTGTGCGAGACACATACAACTATTCAATATATAGATGTTAGGTAGCTAAACCTAAATTACGTGGTTTCTATAATTACAAGATTGATCCAGATGTTCGTTTTTCTAAAGGATGTAGCTCCCAAAGGAACGTGTCTAGATGTATCATATCTCACGCATGTCTATCTAGTAGATTCAACCTAAAATGAAGTGGTTGTGCTTGATACCGTGAGGTTGACGGCATAAATCTAAAGCACAACTACAAATATCAAATTGATAGATAACTCCAACGGACTTACTTTTCTCCATCGGCTCCACCTACTCGTCTAAGGTCTAATAAAGTTGGGCAAAAAATATGAATGGGGCTTGTGTTTCTCTCAAGACTAGTCGGGAATGTGTCAAGATCACGACACCGCACGATTTAAAAATATACAATTAGTTCCTGAGGTGGATGACTTCATAAGATTGTCAATTCCAACACACGCTCGAGTAGTGTTAGTGCAACATTTGTAACATGAAGGTGACCAGTTGAGAAGTTTATTAAAGTGTAGTGCCAACACGGGGCTGAGTTACAAGATTCTAGACCTTACTTCTAGAAAGGGTTATGACAATGATGAGGAATATTGTGGTACACAAGCTCACATTACCATCGTAAAGGGATGTGACCATGTCAAGAGTGTTGAATATGGCCCACGATCAAAATATGTCGAAACAAAAGTAACCCTTATCAACTTTATATTCTTCGTAAGAAATTTTAATGTCCAACTTTGCTTCTCTTCTTTCGTACATGGTTGAGAGGAAAATGGAACTTTGATAAACTCCTTAATGACCAAGGAAAATGGAAATATTGGGAATTGAATTTTTTTTTTTTTGTAAGGATTCGAATTTTTGTTTTATTTATTTTAGATTTTATGATTTTATTTTTGCTCCCAAAATGAAAAGATATTATGCTAGCATTTATTCTCGTTAGAAAAGGTGTGATTCTAACAAGTAAGTTACTACCTTAATGGAAAAGTCATAAAAACCTTTTATATTCCCATATACAACTCTCCTCCTTCCTTGGAAACAACTTTTGCTCTCCAAACGTTTAGGGTTTTCGAGGGTGTCTGAGTGTACGGAAAAATCAAGAGGGTTAGCCAGGAAAAACGTGTGAGGTGGTTCGCTGGGTTTTCTTTGGTGAGTGGTCGGAGGGAGAAACGACCGAGGCTATCGGTGTTTAATATCGTTGCGCGTCGGTCGAAATAGGCGAGGGGTATCTTCGCATCGTCGGAATCGGGGTTGTGACGTCGTTGTTGGCGGCGCAGCGACGATTAGGGTTTTCGCGAGATTTCGGGTAAGGAAGACGAAGGAAAACAGGTCGAGTTCACGTTTGGCCTCTGGACCAGCCCACGGAACGAACGCGGGCCCTGTGCGTTTCGGTCCAACGCGGACGCGTGCTGCAGCCTTGATCTTAGCTCCGCACGCGTGCTCTCGGCTCGGCTTGACGTGTACGGCGGCTCGGCTCCGTCAAAACCCGCGGCTCGGCTCCGTCCAATCCCGCAGCTCAGCTTGGCGGCTTAATTGGTCGGCTCGGCAGCGTGGCTTGATGAATCGGTATCACTATAATATATCGATTCAAAGGTTTTTGGCCCTTCCGAAGCCGTTTCTGCCCTTAGTTTTACCATCCGAGGTCAGTATGGCTTCTAAACGTTAAAGACAGATTAGGTCGAGGGTTTATTTTGATAAATAGCATGAGGTTTAGCTAGGGTACCTTATGAAAGGTTCTCAATTTTTATGTGACATATTTAACCACTGGAATTAGCTCGTTGTGAGTGACTTCAACCAAGACCATCGAGGTAAGTGACCTTACTGTTGGAGTTAGCTTTCTACGTGTTGTATGATGGTGCGTGCCCTGTGGCCCCTGCATGCACCATATTTTATGTGATATGATTATGTGGTGTATAGATTGTGTTGACCGTAGATTGTGTATGTTATGTGATGTATGAACTTGTGTTGACTGTTGACTGTTTATGTTATGTCATGAATGAGATGTTAGTATTGTATGCCATGAATCTGTTGATTGATGTCATAGATACACGTAGAATTATCGAGTCATGTCATGAGATGTTTATGCAACTGGAATGTTTATGTAATATGCCATGTAATGTAAGTCATGTGAGATGCCATGTGATGTAAGAAACGTAAATGCGATGTTAGCACTGCTTATGTAATGCCATGTTAGATATGTTAAGGGACCTCATGCATATATGTATGTCACGTGCATCGGGATTCTTCCCCTTTATGATACGAAAGAATGAAATACGATATTTATGTTCGCCATGATATCATGCGGGCCCTTTTCTGTTCTGTGGTGTCCAGCTACGTGTAACACGTTGTGCCCGACCAAGTCAGGCCCAGGGGTACGTATAAGAGCCCGCCTGGTGGGTTCATGTACACGTACATGGGCCATGTGTGAAGGAGTACCACACATCCAACCCTACCCGAAATAGAAAAGCGCCCAAGGCTATGAAAAGTTTATGAAAAGTTAGGTCCCGCTCATATGTTGCATGTGTTTGCATTCCTAACCCAACAGTGGGGTGACTTACTGAGTATTTCATAAAATACTCAAGCCACGTGCTACCTACATTTTTCAGGTAAAGGCAAGGCGCCAATGTACGGTTGACGGCAGAGCTGAGGCCACCATGGAAGTTGGAGACGGGATATTTTTAGGAGTTTACTCTTATTAGACTATTTTAAGTTTTACATTGAGTATTCTTTCATTTGGATTTATTTCGAATTCAGTATTGAAGGATTATTTTTGGAGTTTAGGTTTTGTTTTGGATTCATGAATATTTATGAAGGACTCTTTTAAGGTTATTTATGATGAGCTTCCGCTTAATGAGATAAGTATGCATGGGTGACGTCACTAATTAGGTTAAAGAAAATTAGGGGCGTTACATTTTTCTTAGGTTTTTACCAATACTTTTTATAAATTAAAAAGTGAAGATATTACATTAATACTTTTGAAATAAAATATTCAATAAATAATAAGAAAATGCACGAAATTTTTTTTAACTTTAATTGTATTCAACTATTAATATGTAAGAAAATACACGAAAAAAAAATGTTTGTACTATTGGTAATACACTAGTCTCGGTTGTTTGACTAAAACAATACAACCATCATCTCAATTAAAGAATTTGATTTGAACCTATCTCCTAATAGAGAAATGCTCATTTAGTCTTTGTTGTAAGATTCGGCTATATCAATTTGAGTAGCCTTCAACCACATCTATAAATATCGAACTCTAAAATATTTATGAGCAAAGTAAGTCCGTTGGAGCTATCTATCAAAGGTGTTAGAATGAGTTGTGAAAAAGTGTTGCCTTCAAATCTAGTTCCAATTAAGGATGTCAATGACGAACAAGTGCAAGGAGTTGGAAAGATGGCAGTGCAAATGAATAACGAGAGGGGTGGACATCCTCTCGTTTACAAGCGTGTGGTGAATGGTCTGTTCGATCCAAGTATAAACGCCGAACCCAGATTTTATATTATTGTGATAGAAGTTATAAATCATGATGGTATTCCTTGGTCCTATATTGCAAAACTTGATTACTATTTTTTTCTCTTACCAAATCACATTCTCTATTCCTTTGAGGATGTCCTCAAGGATTTCAACAAGCATTAGATTGCTCTCTCTGTTTACACTACGCCCTCTCTCACTATATATGGGGGCATGGTCTCTTAGCTGTTAAAATGGCATAGACCTCAATAAAATAATCACATAGTTATCTATCTATTATATATACTTATCTCCTTTTTCTTCAAAAATGGTCAAATTCAACTCTTAATTATAAATATTAAGGTGCCATCTAACATCCTTGTGTCCTTGTGGCTAAGTGAATATGAAGATTATAAGTACAAAGACTATTTGATTATACATAATCTCTCGATATATATATGTTTATTATATATATATATATATAATAAACAGTTTAATAATCGATACGTGTTCAACAAATGTTGGATTTATATTTATACGTGTTTGACATGTTTCGAACATGGAAATGAGACAAAATTATTCCAATGTTTTCTTTACACACGTTCAAGGTAGTTTGAAAGTTCGCAAGCTACAATTTTAATTTGGTTACTTAAGGAGCATTTTGACGAAGAGAACGAAGATGAAAATGAATATAAGAATGAGAAAGCGAAATAAAATCCATAGTTTAATACACATTTTCAAAGATGGGATATGAGAATAAGTTATTTTCATACTTTCTCTATACTCCGTAAAAGCTTATTTCATACGATTCCAAAACCACTGGTTTTCTATATATTCTTCTCTTTCATTTCCCCTCTTTTCTTATTCTTATAAGAATTTGGCTAAATTAACAAAAACATCTCTAAACTCTTTACTTTATCTTCAAAGTACTTCTAAAATTTCAAAAGTTTCAATGATACTTTAAAATCTTTTAAAAAAAGTCTACAAAATATTTTTACCGATAATTTTGAATCGAAATAGGTAATACTTTATTTCAAAAAATTCGGCTCAACTTTCAATAGTGTTTCAAGGATGTGGTTGAACTTACAAAAATTTTATTAATGCTTTTTAGTTAAAAAAAAAAAAAAAAATTCAAAAATAACATTAGAGTTAGTAGTCAGTTTAAAATATACCCATGAAAGTTTAAATGTATAGCCACCTGAAATTAAATTAAAAAATTTCGAAGTTGTCAACCGAACCGCCAAATTCCAGCAAGCGCGGGAATCCTCATTCCAACACCTCAAAATATGCTTTCCGGACGCCCATGCTCCTCCAAACACTCCGACGATCCCGACGATCCCACCAGAGAAACTTGACGTCGAAATAGCAATCCAATGCGACGAAGGAGTCCACCAACGTCTGCACGTACACAAGAGGTGAGGTTCCATGCCTTAAAAACATCCCTTATCATCGAAATTAGAAGTGAGTTTTTTATGGTTTTGGATTTTCATAGATCTTTGTATTATAGGCAATTTCATTTCATAATACAACGGAGAGGTGAAGAGGAAGGATAAACGACAAAGAATCAAAGGAAAACAGCGAGAAATGAACGTTGGAGATTGTTTCGGGAAGAGAGAGAAAGTTGTAAGAGATTATCGCTCAAATCGGGTGGAGACGTCAAAGTCTATGGACTTCGGGTCGGATTCGAATCAGATATCGAAAGGCTTGCAGCCAACACATCACCTCGGCCCAACCCGCCAGCGCCTTGGCCTAATCTACACAGTCGGCCCAATCGAACGCATATGAGTATAGATGATGATGATGGTAGCTAGGTATGTAAAATTTAGTGTAAAATCCTTTAAAAAAAAAAGGAAACATTGCCCCGTATGGCTAAAGATGAGAAGTGGGGGAGTTGACCTTCACCGTAAAAGGGAGGCCCACCATTTCATTTTATCATCCCAATTGAACAGTTCGAGCCATTTAGAGAGTACTACTTAGACAAATTCCCCACTGAGTACAAACGAAGCTTCCTCAGTAATACCCTGTAATGTGTCAATGTTCATAAGTAGCTGACGTTGCATTCCTATGTATTAAGTAGACCCTCATTGGTTGAGGCAAGTTTACAATTAGAAGTTGCATCCAAATAATCTTGTAACGATCCTAATTTCTCCCTAGAATAGAGCCACTGTCATATGAATGATGTGACCTTTCTACATGAAAATATTCATTTAAAATCATTCATAAAACAATGTCATGGACTCAAAAGTGTGCATTTGAAGCCTTAAAATAAAACAAAGAAAAATATTCAATGTGAAATAAATAAAACCAAAGAAAAGATTGAAACGTTGCTCTAATCTAACCTAAGATGTACAAAATAAAAATGCAACTATTGTAACATAGGTTCCATGATCTTCAACGAGACACCACCGTCAACTGTACAGGGTACCTTACCTTTACCTGAAATATAAAAATAGCATAAGAGTTGAATATTTTAAGAAATACTCATGACCCATTATTGGGGTCAAAAAATGCAAACACAAGCACACCAGGCTGGCTCGCACACTCCTGGGTTTGTTAGGTTTGCTAGCTCCTCTGGCTTGTAGCAGGACACCCAAAGGAATAGTGACCGCGTTGCACTAATCTAAGTATAATAGTCATTTCAGTCTCTATACGCATCCGTACTCATCATAAAGGAGAAGTATCCCAATGCACGTGAACATACAATTGTGCATGAGGTCCCCATATTTATCATTGTAATAAACCATGCAAGACAACTCCCCATTCTTTCCTCACATATTGCATTCTGTAATATGCGTACATAAACTTTCATATATCATTTAATTCATAACAATAACTTTCAAATTATAGCATGGGGTTGTGCTTTATAGCTTTTTCTTATTTCAAAACATTTCAGAGCAAGTCATAGCATATTATGGCCTAATATAACATATCGTAGTGCATCATTGCATCTCATAACATAACTTATCGAAACATAACATGAAATTTCATTTATATCATAATATTATTTGGCACATCATATAGTGACACGTATCACATGTGTGACACGCAGTCACTGGGCACGTGTCATCATATATAAAGAAATTCTTCTAACCAAACCGATAAACTAGCTAAAAAGGTAGTCATACTAAACTTGAATGCTTCCAAAGAGTTGAAACGAGTAGAGAAGAGTTCGAGCATACGAGATCCAAGTTGAATCAGCCGACATGCCAGCCTGGACCTATCCGAAAGTGTGTTATTTAACTGGCTTCAAACCATTCAAGTGGGAGGAAAGTAAAGAAGGAACCAGTGGAGCTAAATTCTGCCCTTCTCCCCGTCAAGTGATAGGAGACAACTTACTTTTTTCTTTTTTATTATTTATTTATTTATTTATTTTGTTATTATATGCAATACTAGCCAACCCACACAACAATAAATGACTCTAATCATGGCTACATGACCAAAGTTTAATAATAATATAGGCTAAGACTCCCATAGGCAACTCTAGGTTACATAGAATTAATCATGAGGATAATAAGCTTCCTACTAATTTATTGTTTTTGTTTTAATTCTTAATAAAAATCAAAACGATTTCTAATGGTTCCGAGTTCATTCCCTTCAAAGATGATTAAGAAAGATTTAAAAGAATTAAATGTTATTATCTATACAAACGAGCAAGCATAAAAATTTCAAAATTAAGCATATTTTTTTGGCAATGACACGTTACTTCCTTTTCATCCACATTAAAGGAAAATGTGCATCTAAGGAATCAAACCTTGGTCAGTAGAGTGGGAGGGTACTATCATACCACTACCCTAGATACGTTCCATTTATTTTGATATAATTTATAATTATTTGATTAATAAATGTTAATATAGTTGGTTAAGTGATATTAGATGATAAAAGTCAGTTAAAAACATTGTATTAACTTAAAAAATGATTTTTTTTTTTCAGAAACACTTAGATATGGAAGGTGAAAAAATAATTTTAAATTGATTCAACCTAAAATTTTCAAAGAAATAAAAACATATGTATAATAGATTGAACCAAACATATTTTTTATTTATAATAATTTTATAAAAGTATAATAAAATAATATTTTTAGTGAAGGTTTCTTTTTATGTATTTAATCTATAAGGTATTCTAAACAAACCAAAACCAAGGGTAGAAACAGCTTCGGAAGGGTCGAAAACCTTAGAATCGATATATTATAGTGATATCGAGCAACAAGCCGACCAACTAAGCCGCCAAGTCGAGCCGCGGGATTTGACGGAGCCAAGCTGCGGGTTTCGACGAAGCCGAGCCGCCGTACACGTCAAACCGAGCCGAGAGCACACGTGCGGAGCCAAGACCAAGGCTGCAGTGCACGTTCGTGTTGGGCCAAAACACACAGGGCCCGCGTCCGTTCCGTGGGCTGGTCTAGAGGTCGAACGTGAACCCAACCCGTTTCCCTTTGTCTTCCTTACCCGAAATCTCGCGAAAACCCTAATTGTCGCTTCACCGCCAGCGATGACGTCACAACCCCGATTCCGACGATGCGACGACACCCCTCGCCTATTCCGACAAACGCGCAACGGTTTCTCCACCACACCTTGACAAAAGCAATGTTCCTGTTGTGTAGAGTCCTTACCTTACAAGCCAAAATTTCCAACGGTTTTTCCTCATAGCTTAAGTCTTCTACCACTCCTAGAGCCTCATACTCTATCACATGCGTGGGATTGGTCATATACTTACGAAGCACTGATACATGAAACACGTTGTGTACCGTTGAGAGCGACGGTGGTAAGGCTAACCTATATGCGACGGGTCCAATCCGCTCTAAAATCTCAAAAGATCCTATAAAGCGTGGGTTCAATTTACCCTTGCATCCAAACCTTAGAACGCCTTTCATTGGTGCCACTTTCAGGAATACCTTGTCGCCCACTTCAAACTCTAGATTTCTTCGTCTTGAGTCCGCATAGCTTTTCTGTATACTTTGAGCAGTACGCATCCTTTCTTTGATCCTTTGTACTACCTGATTCGTAACTTGTACTAATTCGGGACCCACCAACTCACGTTCCCCTACGTCATCCCAGCATAATGGTGTCCTACACCGTTTTCCATATAATGCTTCATATGGTGCCATGTCAATCATCGTCTGATAACTATTATTATAGGCAAACTCCATGAGATGCAGCTTCGAGTCCCAACTACCAACAAAGTCAAGTACACAGGCACGTAACATATCCTCTAAAATTTGATATAAACGTTCTATCTGTCCGTCTGTCTGTGGATGGAACACTGTACTAAAATCCAGGCGAGTACCCAACAATTTCTAGAGTCCGCGCCAAAACGTTGAAGTAAAACGTGGGTCTCAATCTGATACCCTGTCTATTGGATCGTCTCTGTGTTTGTGGAAACAACGATTCATTTCGGTCAGCCTGGTCGCGACATCGCTTCTGTCCCACTGGTGATGAAGGGGTTCGCGTGAACTATCAAGTCCTTCCATAGCCTTAGCTGCTCTCAGGGCGGCAGCGTAAGTGGTAGGCGCAATCGCCTCAACAGTGTTACGAATCTTCGTATTTAACCCCAGTACAAATCATCGGGCTGTCTTGTAGTCCGTGTTCACTAATTCTGGGGCAAAACGCTTCAGCTGAGAGAATTCCTTGGCATAGATAGTAACAGTTCGCCCCCTCTGACTCAATAATATTCTTCAAAGAAGGCATCCTTGAACTCCACCCACGAGACTGTGCCACCTTCAGGACTAATAAGGTCGTGGGTGGCCTGCCACCACAATTTTGCATCATCATGCAGCATAAACGTAGCACACTCCACCCTATGGCCCTCAGGGCAGTTGGTCAACACAAATACTGACTCAATGAACCTCAACCACATCTGTGCCACCGTTGGATCTTCATATGCCCCCTTAAAAGTTCGAGGGTCACCCCTCTTGAAATTCCGCAGGTACTTAGCCTTCATAGTTGATGTAGAAGCGTTAGCTTGCTGGTTGGCAGTCAGATTTTGAATCACAGTTTGTAATGCATTTACTAGGGTAGCTATAGGATCCCGTGCGGCCTGAGGTGCCGCTGGTGGCGGAATTGGCTGCTCTACAGAATCCTCTCGTCTCCCATTATGTCCCCTTCCTCTTCCTCTACTCCTAAGTGGGGGTCGTCCCCTAAGATCTCCTCCTCGAGTTCTAGGTGGCATCTAAACAATGCACGTAACTACTACGTCACACACTTATCTAATACATTCTATAACATTCGTAGTCATGCAAGTCACGCATACATACAACTATAGCATTATCATAACCATCCGATAGTACATGACATATCATAACTCATGTCAACATATAAAACATGTATATCATATTATTCATCACAAAATACATATTCACTATTGCATACATCATTTAACTAAGAAGCTTCACTTCTAAAAAAAGGCGTACCTGACGGTGACGGCGCGTTTGCTGGAGGACAATGGAAGTACGTTAGGCTTATATCGTAAGCCAGTCTACAAGATCTATAACCTAGGGCTCTGATACCAACTGTAACGCCCCTAATTTTCTAAACCTAATTAGTGATATCACCCATGCATACATAATTCATTACGTGGAAGCTCATCATAAATAACCTTGGAAAGAAAACAAAGTCTTTCATAAAGATTCATAAATCCAAAACAACCTATCTCCAAAAAAAAAAAACCTTCAATAACCGAATTCAAAAATAAATCTAAATAAGACAATACTCAATGCTATAACTTAAAACGGTCCAATAAACGTAAACTTCTACAAATATCCCATCTCCAACTTTCATGGTTTCCTCAGCTCCACCATCAACCGTACATCGGCGCCTTGCCTTTACCTGAAAAATGTAAGTAGCACGTGGCTTGAGTATTTTATGAAATACTCAGTAAGTCACCCCATTGTTGGGGTTAGGAATGCAAACACATGCAACATATGAGCGGGACCTAACTTTTCATAAACTTTACATGGCCTTGGGCGCTTTTCTACTTTGGGTAGGGTTGGATGTGTGGTACTCCTTCACACATGGCCTATGTAAGCGTACATGAACCCACCAAGCAGGCTTATATACGTACCTCCTGAACCTAGCTTGGTCGGGCACAACGTACTACATGTCGCCAGACACCACAGAACAGAAAAGGGCCCGCATGATATCATGGCGAACATAAATATCGTATTTCATTCTTTCGTAACATAAAGGGGAAGAATCCCGATGCACGTGACATACATATATGCATGAGGTCCCTTAACATATCTAACATGGCATTACATAAGCAATGCTACCATCGTATATACGTTCTTACATTACATGGCATCTCACATGACTTACATTACATGACATATTACATAACAAGAAAGTGCATTACAGTTGCATAACATGTCATAACATGACTCGAGAATACTACGTGTATACATGGCATCGATCAACCTTTTCATAGCATTTACTACTAACATATCATTCATAACTTTACATAACATAAACAATCAACAGTCAACATAATTCGTACATCACATAGTCATATCACATAAATATGGTGCATGCAGGGGCCACAGGGCACGCACCATCATACAACACGTAGTAAGCTAACTCCAATAGTAAGGTCACTTACCTCGATGGTCTTGGTTGAAGTCACTCACAACGAGCTAATCCCAGCGGTTAAATACGTCCTACGATAACCACATACAAATTTAGGAACCTTTCATAACATACCCTAGCTAATCCTCATGCTATTTATCAAAATAAACCCCCGACCTAATCTGTCTTTAATGTTTAGGAACCATAATGACCTCGGATGGTAAAAATAAGGGTAGAAACGACTTCGGAAGGGTTAAAAACCTTTGAATCGATATATTATAGTGATACCGAGTCACCAAGCCGAGCTGCCAAGCCGACCAACTAAGCCGCCAAGCCGAGCCACGGGTTTCGACGGAGCTAAGCCGCCGTACACGTCAAGCCGAGCCGAGAGCACGCGTGGGGAGTTGAGACCAAGGCTGCAGCGTGCGTCCGTATTGGGCCGAAACGCACAGGGCCTGTGTCCGTTCTGTGGGCTGGTCTAGAGGCCGAACGTGAACCCGACCCGTTTTCATTCGTCTTCCTTTCTCGAAATCTCACGAAAACCCTAATCGTCGCTTCGCCGCCAATGACGACGTCACAACCCCGATTCCGAAGATGCGACGACACCCCTCGCCTTTTCCGACAGACGCACAACGGTATTCAACACCGATAGCTTCAGTCGATTCTCCCTCCGGCCACTCACCAAAGAAAACCTAGCGAACCACCCTACACATTTTTCCTAGCTAACCCCCTCGATTTTACCCGTACTCTAAGACACCCTCGAAAACCCAAAAAGTTTGGAGAGTCAAAGTCGTTTTCAAGAAAGGAGGAGAGTTGAGAAATAGCACATTTTCCAGCGACAATAAATGCAGCATAATATCTTTTCATTTTGGAAGCAAAAGAAGCAAAAATAAAATCTCAGCATAAAATCTAAAATAAATATAAAAAAAAAAAAAAAAAATCCTAATCCTTACCCATCATTTCAATTAAAGAATTTGATTCCAAGTTATTTCCTAATAAAGAAATGTCAAATTAATCTTTATTATAAAATTCGACTATATCAATTTGAGTAGCCTTCAACCACATCTTTAAATATCGAACACTAAAGTATTTATGAGCAAAGTAAGTCCATTGGAGCTATCTACCAAAGGTGTTAGAATGAGTTGTGAAAAAGTGTTGCCTTCAAATCTTGTTGCAATTAAGGATGTCAATGACGAACATGTGCAAAATGCGGCAAAGTTGGAAGTGATCATGAATAACGAGAGTAGTGGACATCGTTTCGTTTACAAGCGTGTAGTGAATGGTCTGGTCGATCCAAGTATACTTGATCCAAAATTTTATATTCTTGTGATAGAAGTTATAAATGATGATGGTATTCCTTGGTCATATATTGTAAAAGGGCATTTCTTTGTGCAAAAATTTGCAGGGCCTCTTCTCTATTCCTTTGAGGATGTCCTCAAGGATTTCCACAAGCATTAGACAGACTCTCTGTTTACACTAAGCCCTCTATCGCTATATATATGGGGGCATTATGGTCTCTTAGCTACAAAAATGGCATAGACTTCAATAAAATAATCATATAGTTATCTATCTCTATATATATATACATATCTCTCTTTTCTTTAAAATTTGTCAAATTTAACTCTTAATTATAGATATTAGGGTATCACGTACCTTCCTTGTCACTGCTAAATGAATATGAGGATTATAAGTAAAAAGACTAATTGATTATATATATATATATATATATATATATATAAAATAAAATCTTTAATAAATTATTTCCATATGTTGGTATATTTCGAACATGGAAATGAGAATAAATTATTTCCATATTTTCTTTACACACGTTCAAAATAGTTTGAAAGTTTGAAACTTACCATTTTAATTTTATTACTTAAGGAACCATATTGACAAAAAGGGAACAAAGATCAAAATGAATATTAGAATAAGAAAGTGAAGTAAAATCTTTAGTTTAATACAGATTTTCAAAGATGGGATATGAGAATAACTTATTCTCATGCATTCTCGTCAAAGCGTAAGAAAGCTTATTTCATACGATTCCAAAACAACTGGTTTTCTATATATTCTTCTCTCCTTTCCCCTCTCTTCTTATTCCTATCAAATTTTGAATAACTTATTCTCATACTTTCTCTACACTCGGTCAAAGCCTATGAAAACTTATTTCATACGATTCCAAAACCACCTGTTTTCTATATATTCTTCTCTCTCTTTTCCCCTCTCATCTTATTCCTATAAAATTTTGACTAAATTAATAAAAATATCTCTCTCCTTTCACCTCTCTTCTAATTCCTATAAACTTTTGGTTAAAATAATAAAAATATCTCTAACTTTTTATAATTATATAGATCGATATAAGATTTAAGAAGTGATTGTTTATCGGTACATTTGGTATAATAACTCTTATTAACACGTGTGAGATCAAATTATTGACCGATACAACAAAAATTTAATCTTTATTTAGAGAATTAATACTATTTTATAGAAAAATCATATAAGGGGTTCGAACCACGTGCACTTATGAGTAAAAGATCTTAAGTCTTTCCCCTTAACTTCTCTGGCAAACCAATTAATTTTATTTTTTAAAATTAAATTTAGCTAAACTAAATTTAAATTAATTAAATAAATGTTTAAAATAAGTATGAATACTAAATTTGCTTTCCTAAAAATATATTAGTTTTGACGAGGGTTCATAGAATGATAATTTGTCTTATACACAAATTTTCTGTTAAGATTATAAAAAAAAAAAAAAAAAAAAAACAAAAAGTGATATAAAAAACATATTTAATTTATTTTTACAAATAATTTATGCCCTTAAACTAAGTCGGTTGTATCGCTTAAAACCTAAGAAAAGTTACATGTTTGAATGTTGTTTTTCTTTGGCTTACGTTACATGTTTGGGTGTCAAATTTTTGAACCTCACAGATCCACGTTGTTGTAGGCACTCACTGTAACGACTTGACTTATTGAATAGGTAGCGGTCAGGGCTGTTACCCAAAAATAATTTGATATGTATAAAAATTTATGAAACTATGAAAAAAAAACAGTAATTTATCAAAATCAGATGTGGGTACCCTTTGAAAAGGTTAAAACATGCAACCTAAAATTGTTCAAACAACGTAGTAAATTAAAATCAAAAGGAAATCTGGTCTGACGGCCTAGTTCCCATAAACTAGGTAACCACAAACATAGTTTAAATTAACAATAAAAGTGTTGAAATGTCTATCCATCAAAATGAACTTCGAATAAACATAAACTCCTTGAGCCGTCTCATGACTGACTTTGGCATCTCACTTATCACCTCCGTGCCACAACTTCACCTGAAAACTATTTTAAAAACAAGGTAAGCATTAAAATACCAAGCAAGGGACTCCCCTATTGGGGTCAAATACATAAATCGTCACATGGCGATCAACCAAAATTGAGGGGCCTTAGTAGTTAATCAACCAAAACATGTAGTGGGTGATTATTGCTGTAACGACCCAAAATTTTCTACTTAATTTAAGGTCGCTAGTGTATACGTACCATAAACATTGAATGCGGAAGACTTCATTTAAATTCCATAAAACATAACCTTTATCTTAAAACACAGCCATGGACTTACGTGTTTCGAAAACATCTTTAAAACGACACCACAAAAGACTAAATAAAATGAATAAGAGTTTAAGTTAGAAACAACCTAGTTTAGCCTAAGTCTAAGAAAACAAATACCACTACCCTATGCATGTGTCATGGTCTCGAGTTGCGATGCCATCGTCAGCTGTACAGGAATGTCTTGCCTTAACCTGAAAAATGTAGTAGCACATGGCTTGAGTATTTAAAGAAATACTCAGTAAGTGACCCCACTATTGGGGTTAAATGCAACAATCACATGCAATGAAATGATGGAACCTATCTTTCGTTTTCCCTATGGTGTAATCCTAATGGGTAATCGTGGACGTGTACCATATACTCTGCACACAGCCCATACGTGCGAGTATGGGCTCACCAGCTAGTTCGCACACCACTAGGCCACTGTCCTTAGCCGGTGGGCATACTCTGGGAGCCCCTTATGCCGGGACCCGTTAAAACTAGAACCGTCACGGCAGCGCTATGCAATGTATAACGATCGTTGTCCTGCCATTGGATGTACGCGTCCGTACCCTCGTGATGGGATGGGGGTATCCCCCCAGATGCATGAACACACAATGCATGAGGTCCCCCTATTTCTACATTTATCTTTAATGACCATAACCCCTGTCACGTTTTCATGCTTACATGTCATTCTCATTCTCATTTCTTTACATATCATACATATTCCTAACGGGGTTATGTTCCATGCAATTTACCGTATTTCATGTCATACAATTCATGCAATTACATTCAAATATTCATACAAACAAGTCATAATCGTTCAAGGACCACACATCGTCACATGCATAACATATCACATCAGACTAAAAGCATACATAGCATTAACTACGTACTTAAGCACAATAATCTAGCATACAATGTATTATATCATAAACAAGTCATAGCGTAAACACTTCATAATTATATTGTTCTCTAACTTACCATAGCCTTAACGTTCTTATACCTATCACAGACATATCATTACGTAACGTACCTTAGTCATATCGTCACAAGAACGTACCCTAACGCTATCGTTCTATCAATCTATCACAAACCTATCCCTTTCTACCTATAACCTAACCATATTCTTTCATTAATCTCTCCTATCCATAGCACTCCGGTATGTAATCTAACCTTAACGTTTCATGAACATATCTTACTCCTATCGTTACATTTCGTTTTGTGCATCCTTCTCGTATCCTATCTCAAACATATCCTTGAGCACATCGTACCATAATTATTATCATACAAACCACATATTATAACATAACATAACATATACAAAGCATATCGATCCACAGACAATTCACACATATCAATATATATGACACGTGCAGAACCACAGGGCACGTGTCAACATCAAATATAACCATGCCGATAGTAAGGTCACTTACCTGACTAGCTTAAGTCGTTGTCACAAATATATCTTTAATGAAAGTTCGATTCCGTCGTTATCCTTAATGAAAGTCCATTGAACTCCAAGTCAACCTATGTGAGCCCATGCCATCAGTTTCGAGTTTGAATTTCTACAAAATTGTTTCTCTAATTTATATTAATCCATGTGTTATACTTCATGCGAACGTTAGAGTCTTTACCTGTGTTAGGTCTTGAAATATTTATATATGTTTGTTATAGTATTATTTTCATACAAACCATTTAATACCCATTCAAATTTTACAGATATTCTATTTTCTCTTACAGTGTTTAATATTCTTTAACATTTTCCAAATAATTTCAATTATATTCACAGTCTTCCCTCCTGTCTCTTACTGTATTTCCCTTTTTTTTAATTATCTCCTGTTTGAGGATGACTTTTAATATCATTAAATAAAATAAAATGGAAAACTAGTGACCTCTTCAAATGCAAAATCTCAACCCTTTTTTGTGTTTGTTTTTGCAGGAGAGAAAATTTTTTGATATGTTAAATCTGTTTAACCCTTCCTTTTTATTTTTGTTTGTTACCTTTTCAATTAGGTTACCAATTATTTTGGCAAATTTAATGGATTCTATTTTTTCTGCTACAAGGTAAATTGCTAAATAAAACTAAATAATTGGATAAAGAAAAAGAGATCTCAGATATAACTTACAAAGATCTCAAATCTCTCTCCCATGTAAATCTTGATCATCTTTGCAAACCCTTCTCCTATAAATGTGATGCAGTTGTTTTCTCAAATCTGACCTTTTTTATTTCTGTTTCATTTTTGCAGTAATGTGTTGAGAGGAAAGATTATTGGAGAAAGTGACTACAGTCAGTGGAGAGACGAGAGAATAATTATTTTTTATCTACTTATTTATTAATTTATTATTACTTTTTTTACATAATAATATATTTTTTTTGTTTATAATAATTTTTATTTATTTATTTTTGAGGCAAGGTAGAGAAAAGAAAAAAAAAATTGGTTAATTTTCATTTAATGTGATCAATTTAGAAGGCTCTCACTTATCAAAGATGATATCTTCTTTATTAAATTTTATGAAACAATTTGATTTGGTTTTTATTTTTCCATTACATTAAAATTAACTTTTAAGGAATTTCTACTTTAAGAAAAAATTGTTAGTTAAACAAAAGAAAAAATAAACATAAAAGTATAACTCTTGTGTTCAACCAAATTTGAGATTACAACTTTAGAAAACTAATTTTAACAAAGTTCAAACTTCTACTCACAAATTTAATTAACTTTAGTTGTATTCAATTATTAATATGTAAGAAAGTACACATAAAAAATGTTTGTACTATTGGTAATACATTAGTCTCGGTTGTTTGACTAAAACAATGCAACCATCATCTCAATTAAAGAATTTGATTCGAACCTATCTCCTAATAGAGAAATGCTCATTTAGTCTTTGTTGTAAGATTCGGTTATATCAATTTGAGTAGCCTTCAACCACATCTATAAATATCGAACTCTAAAATATTTATGAGCAAAGTAAGTCCGTTGGAGCTATCTATCAAAGGTGTTAGAATGAGTTGTGAAAAAGTGTTGCCTTCAAATCTAGTTGCAATTAAGGATGTCAATGACGAACATGTGCAAAAAGCGGCAAAGTTTGCAGTGAACATGAATAACGAGAGTAGTGGACATCGTTTTGTTTACAAGCGTGTGGTGAATGGTCTGGTCGATCCAAGTATACGCGATTCCAAATTTTATATTCTTGTGATAGAAGTTATAAATGATGATGGTATTTCTTGGTCCTATATTGCAAAAGGGAAATTCTTTGTGCATCTCTTAGCAATGCACATTCTCTATTCGTTTGAAGATGTCCTCAAGGATTTCAACAAGCATTAGATTGCTCTCTGTTTACACTAAGCTCTCTCTCAGTATATACGGAGGCGTTACGATCTCTTAGCTACAAAAATGGCATAGACCTCAATAAAATAATCACATAGTTATCTATCTATCTATTATACATACTTATCTCTTTTTTCTTCAAAAATGGTCAAATTCAACTCTTAATTATAAATATTAAGGTACCACTTAACATTTGTGGCTAAGTGAATATGAAGATTATAAGTACAAAGACTATTTGATTATACATAATCTCTCGTAATATCTATATATATATATATAATAAAAGGTTTAATAATTTTATATTAGAAAGAAATTCAAAATCAATAAGTTTATACACTAATATATTTAAAAACAATTTAAGTTAAGTGTTCGATGCGTGTTCAATAAATGTTGTATTTATATTTATATGTGTTTGATATGTTTAGAACATGGAAATGAGAATAAATTATTCCAATATTTTCTTTACACACGTTCAAAGTAGTTTGAAAGTTTGAAAGCTACAATTTAATTTGGTTACTTAAGGAAGCGTTTTGACGAATGGAACGAAGATCAAAATGAATATAAGAATGAGAAAGCGAAATAAAATCCATAGTTTAATACACATTTTCAAAGATGGGATATGAGAATAAGTTATTTTCATACTTTCTCTACACTCCGTCAAAGCTTATTTCATACGATTCCAAAACCACTTGTTTTCTATATATTCTTCTCTTTCATTTCCCCTCTTTTCTTATTCCTATAAGAATTTGGCTAAATTAATAAAAACATCTCTAAACTCTTTACTTTATCTTCAAAGTACTTCTAAAATTTCAAAAGTTTCAATGATACTTTAAAAGTTTTTAAAAAAAGTCTACAAAATATTTCTACCGATAATTTTGAATTGAAATAGTTAATACTTTATTTCAAAAAATACGGCTCAACTTTCAATAGTGTTTCAAGGATGTGGTTGAACTTACAAAAGTTTTATTAATGCTTTTTAGTTTTTTAAAAAAAAAGTTCAAAAATAATATTAGAGTTAGTAGTCAGTTTAAAATATACCCATACCCATGAAAGTTTAAGACAAATCAACGAAAAAATTAAAATAGACATAAGTAAAAATGAAACAGAAATATCATATTCTTATCTAGTCTATGAAATTAAATACAACTACCTCATGCACGTGTCATGGTTTTTAAAGTTGTGATGCCACCGTCAACCGTGTGACACAATTGCACTTTTGAAGGCAGCGGACTAGCAATTGTGCGGCACTCACTTTCCAACGACAAGTGAGCTAAGCCAATTTGTTCTTGCGTCGCCTATGGCCAAGTGACGTATGATCGAGCCTCTAGCCTCGGTTTTAAAAGAAGGTTTTAGAAAAAGAGGGTAGAGAGAGATTTTAGAAAGAGATTTTTGAAAGAGACGTTATATAAGCAAGCAAGAGAGAGATAACAACGGCTTGCAATATATAACCTTGGCTAGGGAGAAGTTGACAACTAGTCATATCCTCCTATAGTACATTCTGAGACATTTCATGTCTGGTAGGCCTAGACATGATATTTTTGTGGCGTCATACGCCCTAGAACTACAAAAGTAAAATCACTAGAATGAAAAGACATGACAAGGGTTTGGCTTGTCATGGGCATGTAGCCGTGGGCAACACGCCCTGGACGAGCATGACCGTGACATCCTCTCCCACCTAATTGGTTGACGTCCCTGTCAACCGACTACTTTCAAACCTTGCGATGTGGGTGACGGCGGAGTTCAGATCTTCGGCGCGTTCCCAGCTAGTTTCCTTTGTAGGGAGATTCTTCTATTTGACAAGGAATTCACGAATCGTCCGTACAGGTCTTCCTATCTTCCTAACCCTATCGGCTAGGATCTCCTCTACTTCTTTGGTTTCTTTTTGTTTCAGATCGATGCTCGGTCTCGTGATTGCATGTCGTTGGTCGTTATCTGGGTCAGGGTGGTAGGGCTTCAAGTTGCTCACATGAATTACTGGGTAGATTTTCATCCATGAGGGTAGTGTAACTCGGTAGGAGGTAGCCCCGATCTTTTTAAGGACTTCAACCGGGCCTTCATATTTTCGAACTAGTCTCTCGTCCTTTCGGTTGCGAAATCTTGTCTATTCTGATTTCAGCTTGATGAGAACTTGATCTCCTGCTTGAAATTGAAGGGGGCGACGCTTCTTGTCCGCCTACTTTTTCATATGCTTGGAAGCCTTCTCTAAATATGCCCGGGCTATATCTGTTGTCTGCTTCCATTCTCTTGTGAAGTTTTGAGCTTGAGGGTTTTTTCCTGCATAAGGATGATCAATAATATGGGGTAAGGCCGGTTGTCGTCCACTTACAATTTCGAAGGGTCTCTTTCCCGTAGACGAGCTTGTTTGACAATTGAAGCAAAATTGAGCAACATCTAATAGTTGTATCCAGTTCTTCTGGCGAGCGTCGACGAAGTGACGTAAGTATTCTTCGAGAAAGCAATTGAACTGTTTTTTCGTTCCATCGGTTTGAGGGTGATAACTCGAGGAGATGTTTAAGGTTGTTCCCAAGAAGGCGAATAACTCAGTCCAGAATGTCCCAATGAATTTGCCACCCCTATCACTGATGATGCTCGACGGAATGCCCCATAACTTTACAACGTGTTTGAAAAATAGTTGGGCTGTGAGTTCAGCCGAGCATAATTTGGGAGTGGGGACGAACGTCGCATATTTTGAGAATCAGTCTACGATAACCAAGATGGCGTCATATTCCCCGACTTTTGAGAGGTGTGTTATGAAGTCCAGAGACACACTTTCCCAGGGTCTTGTTGGCACAGGCAGAGGTTCTAAGAGTCCTGAGACTTTGGCTTTCTCGACTTTGTCCTGTTGACAGATGAGGCGCGTCTTGGTGTATTGCATAATGTCGTCTCGCATGTTTGGCCAGAAGTACCCCTTTTTTATTAGGACGTATGTTCTTTGCCAACCAGGGTGTCCGGCCCATAAGGTATCATGACATTCCTGAATGAGCTTCTTCCTCAGTTCTCCCGTTCTTGGGACATACAATCTGTTTCCTTTTGTCATCAGGAGGTCTCCCGCAACCCAAAACTGTCGTGTTTTCTCAGCTTTAGCTAGTTCGACGACGGCTTTGGCCGATGGGTCTATATGTAAATATTCTTTGATGATGTCGCGCATCGATCCATCAATCTTACTTGAGTGAATATGGGCTAACATGCACAGGGCGGCATGTTCGCCCGTCCGACTCAGTGCGTCAGCTGCTTGATTACTCTTTCCTGCTTTGTGTTCAAACTTGAAGTCGAATTTGGCCAACGACTAATGCCATCGGGCTTGTTTTGTCGTCAATTTAGGTTGATCGAAGAAGTGGCAAATGGCGCTGTTATCCGTCTTCACTACGAACTGTGATCCCAGGAGATACTGTCTCCAGACTCGTAGGCAATGGACTACAACCAGCATTTCTTTCTCTGAGACAGTGTATCTCCGTTCGGCATCGTTGAGATTTTGACTTTCGTAAGCGATGGGGTGGCCTTCCTAAATAAGGACCCCACCTAGGGCAAAGTCGGAAGCATCTGTTTCTATTTCAAATGGCTTTGTAACATCTACCAACCCGAGGACAGGACCCCTTGTCATGGTTGTTTTCAGATCTTCAAAGGCCATTTGACAATTATTTGACCACGACCAAGGGTGGTCTTTCTTCAATAACTCTGTCAATGGGGGAGCTCGTCATGAAAACCCTTCGACGAACTGCCTATAGTAGTTGGCTAATCCTAAGAAGGACCGCACATCGGATACGGAAATAGGAACTTTTCATTCTTGGATAGCTTTTATCTTATCGCTATCCATACTAACCTGTCCACATTTGACGACATGTCCAAGGAAGTTGATGCATGTTTGTGCGAAGGCACATTTTTCTTTCTTGACATACAGTTGGTTCTGCCGCAGCTTGTCAAACACCAGCTTCAAGTGCACTTTGTGTTCCTCTAGGGTTATGTAGTAAACAACTATGTCGTCGAGGTATACTATGACGGACTAATCCAAGTATTCGTAGAAAACTTGGTTCATCAACGTGCAGAAAGTCGTTGGGGCGTTTGTCAAGCCAAAGGGCATTACTAGGAATTCGAAGGCCCCATATCTTGTTACACACGTCGTCTTGCGCTCGTCCCCCTCGGCAATACGTACTTGGTAATACCCTGATCGTAAGTCCAACTTCGTGAAGTATTTGGCCCCGTGAAGTTGGTCGAACAAGTTAGATATTATCGACAGTGGATATTTGTTGCGTACCGTCACCTTGTTTAAGGCTCTATAGTCTATGCATAGACGCAACGTCCCATCCTTTTTCTTCTGGAATAGTACGGGGGCTCCGTAAGGTGCCTTTGCCGGGCGAATGAATCCCGTCGTCAACAACTCATCCAGTTGTTTCCTCAATTCGGCTAGCTTGGGTGGAGCCATCTGGTATGCGTTCTTCGCTGGCGGCTTAACCCCGGGGAGGAGTTCGATTTCGTGATTAATGCCTCGACGAGGTGGTAATGTTTGGGGTAAGCTCTCTGGCATTATGTCGGCATAGCTGTTTAGTACCTCCTTGATTTCATTTGGGACAGTTTCTTCGGTGGTCGCTTCTTCCATCAGTGGTATGGCCATAAATGTAAGTTCCTCTCGTGCGAGTCCTCTTTTCAATTGTATGGCCGAGATCATTCGAAGATTACCTGGTTGCTTGATGCTTGCAGGTATTACTGTGGGGTTGCGGTCGGTGATTACCAAGCATTTCGCTAGTGGCATTGGGATAACTTTGTGTTCTAGGAGGAACTCCATTCCAAGTACCACGTCAAAGTCGTCCATCCGAACTACGACAAGGTCTAGCTCTCCTGTCCAATCCCCTATTTTGAAGGGGACTCTTTTAGAAACTCCCACAATAGGCAAGGCCTTAGAGTTGACAGCTTTCATTTTCCCAGGGTCCTTTCCTATGGTGAGCCCCAATCTTCGGGTTTCTTGATCGGCAATGAAGTTGTGGGTCACTCTTGAATCTATCAGAGTGCTCTTGCTCGGTCGAGAATTTATTGTCGCATCTACGAACATGAGCCCTTTCTCTATTATCTCCTTTGGTTTGACCTTCCGTTGGAGGGCTGACAAGAATTTGAGCGCGCCCATTCGGGGGTTGTCTTGATCTTCCTTCTTGTCTAGCATAGTCTCGACCCTTGCATCATTGCTCTCTTGAATGGACACTTGGAGCGCAGTGAGAGAGGCTCGATGAGGACAGTAGGATACTTTGTGAGGACCTTTACACAGTATGTATTATAAAGGCGTCGTCGGGTGGTTCCTTTGATGGTAAGGTCCTCGAGATGTCCCTGCTTGGTTGTTCTGAGGAGGTCTATCCGTCCATCCGCTTGGTCTGTCGTTACCTTCATTTGGTCTGTTGGGGCTTCCATTTCGATGACCTAGTGGCTTGTATGTTTTGCCCCCAGTGTTTGGGGCTGGTGTCGTTCTTTTTTGGGATCCCGCTTCGTTCCCATAGTCTAGGAGTCTCTCGACGCAGGCCATTGTGGCAGCTAGGGTTTGGACATTGTTCTCATGTAGCTTTGTTTTGGCTCACAGTTGTAACCCATTTATAAAGAAGAACACCCTGTCCTTCTCTGATGTGCCCTTGATATCTAGCATTAGGGTCGAGAACTGTCTGACATAGTCTCGTTTGCCTCCAGTATGTTTCAGGGCTACTAGTTTCTCCATTGCCATATGTCCTGCGTTTTCGGGGAGGAATTGGTCCCTCAGCTCTTTCTTGAGCTCTTCCCACGAGTTGATGGTGCACAATCCATCCTCAATGTCTTGCACCTTCGTACGCCACCAAAGTTTGGCGTCGTCTATGAGATACATCGAGGCTATGGTCACCTTCTTGTCATTGGTACAAGCCGTTGTGGCTTTGAAGTACTGTTCGACATCAAAGATGAAGTTTTCCAACTCCTTAGCGTCCCGATTCCCTTTGAAGGCTCTAGGGTCTGGGAATTTCAGTTTGTTGGATCCTGCATTAGTTTGCCCAGCCATGACGTTCTCCACGGCTTTCATGGTCACTTCAATTCGAGTGCTCATGGTGGCCATCCTTTCTTGGATGTCGTCGATTGATGTTCTGAAATCATCAGCTAATCCATTGAACAAGCTCATCATTATATTTTGTAGCACGTCGAACTCTTCGCCACGTCCCTCTTTGTGCGCGACAGAGCTATCCGGACTACCAGACGGTTTTGGGCTGCTCGTAGGAGCAACTCTTTCTTCGAGCGAGGTTACTCGAAACATCAGTTCTGCGATTGGCAACCCATCCAGGCGGTTGCCCATTGCGTCGATTTCTACGACTTTCCCACTCAATTCTGTCACCCGTGCTTCCAGGAAGCGGAGGGTGTCAGGGACTTCTTTGAGGAACAACATTTCCTCCTCTATTAGCGTAAGCTTGTCGGCTTGTGCTTTGGGTGTCGATTTTGTCGCCGACATGTTTTCGGTCTATACTATGTCACGGAGCTAACAAATCTCTGATACCACTTGACAAAATCACACTTTTGAAGGCAGCGGACTAGCGATTGTGCAGGCACTCACTTTTCAACGACAAGTGAGTTAAGCCAATTTGTTCTTGCGTCGCCTACGACCAAGCGACGTATGATCGAGCCTCTAGCCTCGGTTTTAAAAGAAGGTTTTAGAAAACGAGGGCAGAGAGAGATTTTAGAAAGAGAGATTTTTAAAAGAGACGTTATATAAGCAAGCAAGTAAGAGAGATAACAACGACTTACAATATATAACCTTGGGTAGGGAGAAGTTGACAATTAGTCATATTCCGTATAGTACATTCTGAGGCATTTCATGTCTGGCAAGCCTAGACATGATATTTTTGAGGCGTCATACGCCCAAGAACTACAAAAGTAAAAACACTAGAATGAAAAGACATGACAAGGGTTTGGCTTGTCATGGGCATGCGGCTATGGGCAACACGCCGTGGACGAGCATGACCGTGACACCGTGCAGGGTAGCATTGCCTTTACTTATAAAAAATAAAAATAAAAGTAACACGTGGCTTGATTATTTTAAGACATACTCAGTAAATGACCATCGGGCTAGCATTCTCAGTGGACTATTTTCCTGGTCGGGCTAGCTCTTGCCGGACACCCTGTAGAAATAGTGACCATCGTAATAGATTCATAGGAATTTATCCATATTTTTTTTTTTTATTGTAGATGATAGCGAGGAGAGGAAAGCTAAAAAAAATGTCCTGAATCAAGAGGAGGAAACTTCAACCAGTTTGAAATTCGAATTATAATTAAGTTGTCTTCCCCGCTCTATACATTGACTTATAATTTATGAGGGCTGAATCTAGAGTTTGATGGAGATCAGATTAACAATTATGATACTTTATGAGGACTGAATCTAGAGTTTGTTAGATTAACAATTTTGATGAATAAACTAGCTTTATTTGTGTTCAATAGTAATGGAGAGACCATATAAAGGCTACTAATAAGGAGATTTGATCCACACCTATTAGATCCTCCCTAGAGACTGAGGCTTGTTGAGAGAACACTTAAATTATAGGTTAATCATGTATTGATCTAGACAAACAAAAGAGATTAGAGACCACTTAACTAAGTGCACCTAGAACCCCAACTAATCTTGAATGGGTGAATTACACGGTTTGAGTAGGAAGAACGAGGTTCAATTAAAGACTAAGCTTAACAGGACTAGATTACCAAGCCGTGGGATTAGCTAACTCCAGGGCTTAGATAAAACAGCTAACTTTGATAAGTAGGCTTCTTATTAAGTATTTACTCATTTTTACTATTTCTTATTTTTCAAAGATATACCGAGGGAAAAAAAAAATGAAGTCCAGTGAGAGCATTTTTGCATATCTTTATTTCATCTAAGTTAGACGGTTGACCTACAAGTAAGCCTTGGTACATTTAGGGAATTGAACCCCGGTATAAATTTTTTTTTTTTTTTTTTAAAGAAATTTTTTTAAAAGTCACTCAACATAAAATTAATCCAAGCAAAAAGTATGTACTCTCAATGAGAAAGATTCTAAGGATAGGATGATTAAGAAAGATTTAAAAGAATCGAAAGTTATAATCTACAATAGCAAGAAATAATACATACGCGCACTTAATGTGCAGAAGATCGTAAGTCTTTCCCTTAACCTCTCGAGCAAACCAGCTAATTTTAACCATCAAAATTAAATTTAGCTAAACTAAATTTAAATTAATTAAATAAATAGTGAAAATAAGCATCCATACTAAATTAGCTATTAAGTGATCATTTCGAAGGTAGGGCGGATGCCCTATATGGTTAGAGTTGTGAGAAGGTATGAAGGATTAGGACATGAAATTGTAACTCCCAAATATTTAAATATTTAAGTGAATAAAATAATATTTTAAAAAATAAATTTAGAAAAATAAGCTTTATCGAATTTCAAGATAAATAGCAACCAAAAGGCTAAAACTCCAAAGAACGTTGTAGAAAGCCTAACGCCGTCCCTAATCTGTTCCTAAGACCTATGTGTAGGTGCCATGATGGAATTACATGTTTCGATTGAGCAAGTTTGTAACAAACGTGGCAGATTCTCGAGGTCTAAAAGTAATTCAATCCATTTTTGTCCCTCTACAATGCATATTAAATTTTATTTTTTTAACGGTATAGTTTGGTGTTCTCTACTTCATTGCTTGGGGCAATTTGGAAAAGAAGCTCAAAATTTCAAGAACGAGCCTACTTCGAATAAGAACCCAAAATTTTCTCAAAACTTTTCTGTCATAGTGCACCTCAAAGGCTCATTCTTGTCTCTTTAGTTTTAGAGGAAGATTCTTATAACTTTTTAAAGCAACTCGAGAAACTCACGAGAATAGAAGTATTCATTCAAGTCCCGATTGGTAGGAAATTTTAAGATTTTGAATTTTTTATTAACCCTGTTAAGAATGAGAAATAGAATTGAGATGTGATCTTCATTGATATTCATAACGTTTAAATAGGATACAAGCTATCAACTAATACTTCAGAATAAAGAAAATATAAACTAACTAAATCTTGAGAATAAAATAAAATATACTACTAATAAAATTATAAAATAAAAATATTAACGGAAGAATAACTAAAATATATTTCTTTATCTATATCTTGGCCATTGGAAGGAATTAAATTTGGATAATGTATTTGGTATATTTCTAAAAAATATAACTAATCTTGTTATTTCAACAAATTTTATTTTTTTATTTTATTATTATTATTATTATTATAGACGATGGGGTCGGTCCATGGATTTTCCTTCCTTTTGCCGGCGTAGAGATACTGAGGTTTATTTATTTATTTATTTTTTTGTAAACGAAAGAAACATGTTTGTTGAAAAAACCTAGAACTCTAAAGCTTCGGATCAAGCCAACCAATAGGTTTACTTGACGGAACCTAAAAAACTACATATTTGACTAAGAAATTTGAGCTCATTAGTGAATGCAGTCCCTTAAACCTGTGCCATGAGATTCACATGGAGTTTATCCACATTTTATTTCGAAGGTGATATAGAGGAGAGAAAAGTTCAAATAAGCCATGAATCAAGAGAAAACTCAAATATTTTGAAATTCGAATGGTAAGTAAGTTGTCTTTGTCATCTCGTAACTCTTTGAAAATATGTTTATAATTCATGAGGATTGAATCTAGAGTTTGATGGATGTTAGATCAACAACTTTGATGAATAACCCAGCTTGGATAGCCACTATAACACGTAGGTAAACTCAAGTTTCAAAGGTATTTGACCACGTGTTTGCATCTTCTTCTTGGTTGAAGGTAAAAGATGATGACTGATTTAGTTTAACCAACCACGTCCTTCTTTTTAATGAATCAACTTCAAGTTTTTGGACTCTTCTAGACTTGTTACCATGAAATTCATTTTGGTTCTTAACTCTCGAATCATTTTAAGATCTCTGTAAGAAATTTCGAGAGCATTAGAGTTTGGAAAGTCGGTGTTAAAGGATATTAAGTTATAAATTATGATTTACTATATATATATATATATTTTTTACCCTTTACTCTTTATTACAGACAAATATCTCATATGATTGAGGATATTTAGCCTTCTATTATGGTTTACCGTAGGTAACATATTTGATCCTTATTATAAGTAAATATCTAGATATTTACCTTCCATTACTAATTACATAGATATCATATTTTCCGTAGATAGTCGATTATGATTATATGGGTTGGCTAGTACTACGTAGAGACGATTAAGGTTCCAACCTCTGATTATGAACTAATCTTGACTAATGAGGGTCTACTAAGTAGAGAGGAATGAGACATAACCTATAAGGGTCCGTGGTATATTAGAGGGTACTACTAAGGGAGCTTCAATTGTGTTCCGTAGTAGAGATGTATGCAACCAATTAGGGAGGTCATAGAGAGGTTTTTAATAGAGATACCATATAGAGGCTGCTAATAGGGAGATTTGATCCATACCTATTAGATCCTCCGTAGAGCCTAAGGCTCATTGAGAGAACACCTAACTCGTAGGTTGGTCATGTATTGATTTAGACAAACAAAAGAGATTAGAGACCAATTAACTAAGTGCACCTAGAACTCCAACTAACTTTGAGCGAGTGAATTACATAATTTGAGAGTAGGACGAAGTTCAATCAAAGACACCAACTCTAAATAGAGTGAAAAAAAAAATGAAGTTATTTTGTGATTCAAATAAGAGCTCGGAAGACTTCCACTATTAATATAGGAGGGTAAAAAGTAACCTATTAGGAGTTCTTCTAGGTGCACGTAGCCACTTATTTCTAATCTCTTTATTTGGGGAATCGAACCCCAGTCAATATTGTGGGAGGGTATTATGATACCACTACACTAGATGTGCACATCCGAGTAGGAAGTAGTGTGTGTTTTAGTTGGACCATAAAGTTAGCCAACTCTCTGACTTGGTCAATCTAGCCTTATTAGGCCTATAAGTCTAAGCTTCTTCACTACTATTACAGGAGAGTAAGTCACCAATAAGGGATTCTTCTAGGTCCACTTAGCCACTTATTTCTAATCTCTTTATTTCATCTATGTCATTAGACGATTGATCTACAAGTAAGCTTGAAAAATGTACATCCAGGAAATCAAACCTCGATTAGTACCCTGAGAGAATATTATGATAGCACTACACTAGATGTGCACATCCAAGTGGGAAGTAGTGTGTGTTTTAGTTGGACTATAAAGTTAGTCAATTCTCAATTCTCTGGCTTGGTCAATTTAGCCCTACGAGACTGAGGGTAAGTCACCCATTAGAGGTTATTGTAGGTGCACTTAGGCACTTATTTCTAATCTCTTTATTTCATCCAAGTCATTAGACGATTGACCTAAAAATAAGCTTAAAAAATGCACATCCGAGGAATCAAACCTCGGTCATATTATGATAGCACTACACTAGATGTGCACATCCAAGTGGAAAGTAGTGTGTGTTTTAGTTGGACTATAAAGTTAGTCAATTCTCAATTCTCTGGCTTGGTCAATTTAGCCCTACGAGACTGAGGGTAAGTCACCCATTAGAGGTTATTGTAGGTGCACTTAGGCACTCAATTTAGCCCTACGAGACTGAGGGTAAGTCACCCATTAGAGGTTATTGTAGGTGCACTTAGGCACTTATTTCTAATCTCTTTATTTCATCCAAGTCATTAGACGATTGACCTAAAAATAAGCTTAAAAAATGCACATCCGAGGAATCAAACCTCGGTCATATTATGATAGCACTACACTAGATGTGCACATCCAAGTGGAAAGTAGTGTGTGTTTTAGTTGGACTATAAAGTTAGTCAATTCTCAATTCTCTGGCTTGGTCAATTTAGCCCTACGAGACTGAGGGTAAGTCACCCATTAGAGGTTATTGTAGGTGCACTTAGGCACTTATTTCTAATCTCTTTATTTCATCCAAGTCATTAGACGATTGACCTAAAAATAAGCTTAAAAAATGCACATCCGAGGAATCAAACCTCGGTCATATTATGATAGCACTACACTAGATGTGCACATCCAAGTGGAAAGTAGTGTGTGTTTTAGTTGGACCATAAAGTTAGCCAATTGTGGAAAGTACTGTGTGTTTTAGTTGGACCATAAAGTTAGCCAATTGTATGATTTGGTCAATCTAGCCCTATGGGTCTAAGCCTCTTCATTAATGTTACAAATGCACATTCAGGGAATCGAACTCGAATAGTACCATGGGAGAGTACTATGATACTTTGAAGTCTTTTCAATTTATTATATATCTATAATGTTAGTTGTGGGGTTTGAACCCACGCACACTTATCAAGAGAAGTTTTTAAGTCTTTCCCTTAACTTCTCGAGCAAACCAACTAATTTTCTTTTTCAAAATTAAATTTAGCTAAACTAAATTTAAATTAATTAAATAAATATTAAAAATACATATGAATACTAATTTTTTTTTTTCGAGAAATATATTAATTTTGACGAGGGTTCATAGAATGATAATTTTTGTCTTATACAAAGAAAAATTTCTAAATGGTAACCGGTTAAGATTATGAAAAAAAAATAATATAAAAAACATATTTAACTTTTATTTTTTTAAAAATAATTTATGCTTTTAAACTAAGTCCGTTGTATCACTTAAAATCTACGAAAAGTTACATGTTTGAATGTTATTTTTTTTTCTGCTTAATTCAAAACATTAAAATTACTGACACATCAATTTTTTCGTGGGCTGTTACCCTAGATGATTAATTATGATAGAAATTGTAATTATTTGATTAATAAATGTTAAATACAGTTTCCTAAGTGATATTAGACGATAAAAGTGATGGTTTTTCCTTGATAAAAATTGTATCAACTTTTTTTTTTTAATAAACCGAACATTTTTGTTATTTACAAGACTAAATAATATTTTGAACGAAGGTTTTTTTTATTTTTTATTTTTTAATGTATTTAATCTAGACGGCATTTTAAATAAACCATAATTTGTTAGGGAATTAGATTATCGAGATAGAAACTTTCAAGAATGGTGCAACCCTTGAGTCAACTGGAGTAGAAGTGGGAGTATAGACCGAATGATTTGATCTTTGGGTTACTAAAGACAATGAAGGGTCTTGGTAAGAACGATTATTTTAAAAAAGCCGACGTGATTAGCTATTAAGTGATCATTTCAAAGGTATAGTTCGGTGTTCTCTATTTCACTTCTTTGGGCAATTTGGAAAAATATAATATTTTTTTGGATAACAACCCAAAATTTTCTAAAAAAAATTTCGGCCATAGTGCACCTCATAGGCTCATTCTTGTCCCTTTAGTGTTAGAGAACTTCTCTATAACTTTCTTAAAGGAAGCAACTCGAGAACCGACTAAAATAAAAGTATTCGTTCAGAGAGATAAGAAATTTTAAGATTTTGATTTTTCAATTCTAACTCATAAAGAGGAAATTAGAAGGTTAAACTTACACCATTTATTTTCTACCTCTACGAGAAACATTTTTTTTTATGAACGGGTGGAAAGTGTTGAGGATAATTGGGAGTGAGTCCCACATTGGTTAATTTAGTGGAAGATTATGGATTTTTAAGTGAGAAATACTATCTCCATTGGTATGAGGTCTTTTGGGGTCCACTCCAATGTCCATTGGAACTTCACCACCTGAAATGACGCTGTCTACTTCTTCACTCGTTGGTTAACTACCATAGCATAGGTAAAGATTTCATTTTATAACATTTTAAGCGAAAAATCATTGTGAATAGTTGGAAAATAGAGCAAAGCCGAGGTATACACAAGTACGAGGCAACACGAGTGTAAAAAAAAAGCTTGAAGAGGGCCGGGTAGGGCCCAAAGCCATAACCTTTAAAGTTAGGATTTTGATATGAGTTTTGACATGCTACTTGGGAGTTAAGTTCGTCATACTCAACGGACGTTGGACGGGGATGTATTACTTCTCACCAAAATGATGTCTACTCAAGAAAGATTGGAAATGCCTCAAAATGTAACTATAGGGGAAGGCATGATACAAGCTCTCCACCACCCCTGGGCCCTGTTAGCAACCTCTCTAGGTCTCCCTAATAGGTTCCATACATGTCTACTACGGTCTTCTCCCTAATAGGTTCCGTACATGTCTACTACGGTCTTCTCCCTAATAGGTTCCGTACATGTCTGCTACGGTCTTCTCCCTAATAGGTTCCGTACATGTCTACTACGGTCTTCTCCCTAATAGGTTCCATACATGTCTACTATGGTCTTCTGCCTACTAGGTTCCATACATGTCTACTACGGTCTTCTTCGTAATAGGTTCCATACGTCCCTAATAAGTTCCATATGTGTCTACTACAGTCTTCTCCCTAATAGGTTTCATACGTATCTTCTCCCGGTCTACTCCCTAATAGGTTCCATACGTGTCTTCTCCTTAATAGGTTCCATACATGTCTACTACGGTCTTCTCCTTAATAGGTTCCATATGTGTCTACTACAGTCTTCTCCCTAATAGGTTCCATACATATCTTCTCTCGATCTTCTCCCTAATAGGTTCCATACGTGTCTTCTCCCAGTCTTCTCCCTAATAGGTCTCATATGTGTCTTCTCCCTAATAGGTTCCATACGTGTCTTCTCCCAGTCTTCTCCCTAATAGGTTCCATACATGTCTTCTCCCGATTCCATACGTGTCTTCTCCCGGTCTTCTCCCTAATAGGTCTCATATGTGTCTTCTCTCGGTCTTCTCCCGGTCTTCTCCCAGTCTTCTCTCTAATAGGTTCCATAAGTGTCTTCTCCCTTCTCCCGGTTCCATACGTGTCTTCTCCCGGTCTTCTCCCTAATTCTCTCTAATAGGTTCCATACGTTTCTTTTCCCTTCTCTCGGTTCCATACGTGTTTTCTCTCGGTCTTCTCCATAATAGGTTTCATACGTGTCTTCTCCCGGTCTTCTCTCTAATAGGTTCCACACGTGTCTTCTCCCTTCTCCCGTTTCCATACGTGTCTTCTCCCGGTCTTCTCCCTAATAGGTTCCATACATGTCTTCTCCAGGTTCCATACGTGTCTTCTCCCGGTCTTCTCTCTAATAGGTTCCATACATGTCTTCTCCCTTCTCCCAATTTCATACGTGTCTTTTCCCGGTCTTCTCTCGGTCTTCTCTCTAATAGGTTCCATACGTGTCTTCTCCCTTCTCCCGGTTCCATACGTGTCTTCTCCCAATCTTCTCTCTTCTCCCGGTCTTCTCCCCAATTCTTCCTAATAGGTTCCATACGTGTCTTCTCCCTTCTCCCGATTCCATACGTGTCTTCTCCCAGTCTTCTCCCTAATTGTTCCTAATAGATTCCATACGTGTCTTCTTCCGGTCTTCTCCCTATTAGGTTCCATTCTACCTAATAGGCTTGCATGATATCATGGCGAACATAAATGGAACCTATTAGGGAGCAAAAAAGGTCCACATGATATCATGGCAAGGGATTGGATTGTCAAGATAAGAACTTTAAAAAATGGTGCAACCCTTGAGTCTATTGGAGTAGAAGTGGGAGTATAAACTTAAGTATTTCATCTATGGGTTGCTAAAGACAATGAAGGGTCATGGTAAGAATGATTATTTTTAAAAAGCCGACATGATTAGCTTTTAAGTGATAATTTTGAAGGCACGACCATTGGCTTATATGGTTTAGAGTTGTCAGTCTTCCACATCATAGGAGGAAGTTGGAAAGCATGAGTTGTTGAGATCCGAATTAGTTTCGAGTATAAATGAGAAGGTGTGAAGGATTAGGACAAGATAATAAGTTAACTTTTAAAATAGTGCACACAATGTGAATCGCATTCTATAGACGTTGAAGAAAAAAATAAAATAAAATAAAAATAAGAAAATAAGAAAATGAATTAATAAAAAATATTATAAAATATTAAATTTAGAAAAATAAGCTTTAAAGTTTGATAATTAAAAAAATAGCTTCAAAGGTCTTTCATTATATAGGCTAAGATTCTTTCAAGGGAGTACATCTAGTGAGCTGGTATCATATTACCCTCCCACAATATTGACCAGGGTTCATTGTTTAAGTCCGCCTAGGTTCAATGGCAAAAGATTCTTGGTAACTTTTTCATTTGTATGTCAAAAGGCACTTAACCCCTTGGTTACATAGGGCTTTCATTACATGGGCTAAGATTCTAATAAGGGAGTGCATCTAGTGTAGTGGTATCATAGTAACCTCCCACGTTACTGGAGTTCGATTCCCTAGATGCGCATGTCTATTTTGTTTACTAAAAAATATTGCTCTCAATAGTGTTTAAAGCACTTAACCCCTCGGTTACATAGGACTTTTCTTACATGGGCTAAGATTTTAACAAGGTGGTGCATCTAGTGGAGTGGTATCATAGTACCCTTCCACAGGTTAGCCTAGGATTATTATTTTAAAAGATTGGGGTTAAATAGGACTTTCATTACATGAGTTATGATTCTTACAAGGGAGCGCATCTAGTGTAGTGGTATCATAGTTACCCTCCCACGAACCCCAAATGCACATGTCCATTTTGTTTACTCTAAAGTTTACTCTAAAAAATTGTTCTCGACAGTGTTTAAGTCGGCCTATGATTCACATTTTAAAAGATTCTTGGTAACCTTTTCATTTGTATGTTGAAAGGCACTTAACTCCTCGGTTTCATAGGGCTTTCATTACATGGGCTAAGATTCTAACAATGGAGCGTATCTAATATAGTGGTATCATAGTACCCTCCCATATTATTGACCGGGGTTCAATTCTTCGGATGTGCATTTCCTGCTCTTGATCTTGTTTTTTAAGGGTCAGCCTACGATTCTTATTTTAAAAGATTCTTGATAGCCTTTTCATTTGTATGTCCAAAGGCACTTAACCCCTCGGTTACATGGGGCTTTCATTACATGGGCTTTGTATGTCCAAAGGCACTTAACCCCTCGGTTACATGGGGCTTTCATTACATGGACTAATATTCTAACAATGGAGTGCATCTAGTGTAGTGATATCATAGTACCCTCCCATAGCACTGACCAGGGTTTGATTCCTTGGATGCCTACCTTTTCACATTCACCGCAGATACTGATACATCTGTATCAACTCGTCTCACTTCTGCCACAGCATCATGACTAATACTTCCCGGAGGGGTGAAAACTATCTTCTTAGCCTTTAGAGCAGTTATTGTCTTGAGAACACTTCCCGGAGGGGTGAAAACTATCTCCCTCTTACATATCTAGCACCATTAACAATACGTCTAATGGTTGACCTAACTAGAACCTCATAACCTAAAGGCTCTACCTCACTTGATTCCTCTCATTACTAGATACTTCTACTTTATCCAGTTTCACCTAACTAGAACCTCATAACCTAAAGGCTCTACAACTAGAACCTCATAACTTAAAGGCTCTACCTCACACTTCTACTTTATCCAGTTTCACCTAATTAGAACCTCATAACCTAAAGGCTCTACCTCACACTTCTACTTTATCCAGTTTCACCTAATTAAAACCTCATAACCTAAAGGCGCTCTACCTCACTTGATTCCTGTCATTAAAACACATTCTGGCTAGATGGCCACTCTTGCCCCATTTAAAACAGGTCTTATTTATAGTAATATATGGTCCCTCATGAGTCAACCCACTTTTACCACAAACTGCCTTCCCATCACCTAAAGAAGGCCAACGATCTACTCGTCGCTATACTGCCTACTGTTGCAAACTTGAGGATATCTAAGTAAATTTTTGCTTACCACTTGACCGTACCTAACCGCTAGAACCCTGATTACCCCCCTAGAGTGGCAACATCTAATTTTACAGTAGCATTATAAGTAGTAACGAAATTTTAAGAAGCATGGACAGACACTGATCCCTATATCTCTAGCCTCAAACTCAGAATAAAGAGACTTGTCTTTTCTTTCTCAGTAGCAACCATATGAAGAGCAAACCTGGATAATCACGTGAACTCCATCTTATACTCCTCTATTGACATATTACCCTACTCCAATTGCATAGAGGCCTTTCGATTTCGTAATTTTACCAGAGCAAGATAGTATTTCTCACAGAATTCATGTTTAAATGCTACCCATGAAATTGGGACTTCATTGGCCTCCATCTTTGGCTTCTTTGATTTCCACGGCTGGTCCCTCCAACATATACATGGCACACATCACCTTATGACTCTTTGGGCAGTTGAAGAATGTAAATTTCGTTTCAATACATTCCAACCACCATTCCACTGCCTTAGGGTCAGTCCCCTACAAAAATTGTTGGGGCAAGTTTCATGAAATATCGTATATATTCAATTTCCTCCGTCACACATCGTCGTGTATAAGTTACTAGTCGTGGTGGTACCTTTGTCACTACCGCTGTACCAGGTAGCTCCTTAGAAATTCTTGGAGGTATCGCTACCTGAACACCTACTCCTGGTGCTTCAGACACTGGAGTCACATGGCTAGATACAGGGGCTATCGGAGCCGCCTGACTTCCAAGACCAGCAATAGCTGCCTGTAACGCCCAATCCACTTGGCTCTGCACCGCTTGATTCACTTGACTCTGAATCAGCAATTGCAAGGCCTCCAAAGCAATAACTACAGTCGACTGATCGAGATGCCGGTGGAGCAGCAAGCTCCAGAACCGCCTCTATTGGAGCAGTTCCTTCTACAGGCTACTCATTCCCCAGGTCCACATTGGACATACTAGGGTCTAACTTTTAACAATACCATATTTGTCACACACATAATTAAGTGGTCATAATCAATTCTTTCAAACTTTTCATACTATTCTTTCATACAGTTTAGATATGCATCACTTACCTGACCAAGGCGAGATATCACTCAGCTGGACTAAAGGGATCCATACTGTCCATTCTAGACTGTCTACAGAACCTATGACCTAGGCTCTGATACCAAGTTGTAACACCTCCTCATCGTCAACGTGATTCACAGGAGTTACCACTGAAATCGACAATGCACTTCGACAACCATTCTTAAATTTCAAAATATTTTCAGCAACATCCAGTAAAACATTTATAACCAGTACCATTTAAAACTTAAAACAACTGAAGTAAATTTTTGACAGTGAAAGCATAAGTACACAAAACAGAAACAAACATGAATTCATAATAGTCTCTAGCCTGCTGGTCTAGTCCTCGTCCTCGGTTGGCCTGCATCAACTAAATCTAGAAAGAAAAGTTAAATAATTTTGCTGAGTAATTAAATTACCCAGTAAGTGGCCAGCTTATCTTTCATGAGTTCATAACTAATCTTTCCAAGTGTTTTTAAGTTTTATTCACCATTGACTCCTAGTTTCTCTTACTAGGGTCATCTGTTCATTAATGAGGTATCTTAGCTACCCCCAGCTTAGGTTACTGACTCTCTCTCGATATGCTTATCTTGAATTTTCGGACTCGTATGTAAGACTCGCTTTCGGTCAAATACGGCCCATCTACTAATTTCTCTAGCGGCCTGTACATCTCATATACCAACGATCAAGAGTACTCATTCTCTCTAACTTAGCACACAGCGCGTTGGTCAGGAACTCTATGAGAATTAGTAGACTACCATACTCATATAAATAAGTCATGGCTCAACAACTAATAAACATATCCTAGAGTCATAACCTTTCCATTAATATGCATAACATACTCACATTTAATGCATGTTTTCATACATTTATTATGTTCAACACATAGAACATTCTAGTAATCATTTATAACATGCTTACATCACAAGCAAGCAGTCACAATATACAATAAACATTCAATATCATCAAAGCTCATTTAAAAATACTAAGCTCTTAATCAGGTAAACAACATTCTCACATGTCGTAAACAAGTTAAGAACTAGTTCAAAGATCAATTTGCTACTTACCTGGTTTTGAATCCCTTTTTCTCTTGAATGTACGTTTCATAGGATATGTCAACATAATTTCCTCCAATTAGATCTATCTTTCACAATTTTCAAGGTAAGTATAGGTCAAACTAGATAGAACAGGTCAAAACGAATCGAACGGGACAAATCGGAAGTTGAAATGAGGTCTCACGCGCCCTCACACTCTCGGCGTGTTTATCCCACACGCCAGAAAAATGCCCAGTCGCGGCTCCCTACACTTCCTCCATGTAGTGTGTCACAACCATACTATGAAGAGAGTAGGTTGTGACCCTCACGCCATGAAAAGCAAAGTGGCGTCCCTCAAGAGACGCCCATTTGGCCACATACGGGCCAATATATAAGAGTGCCATGATGCGATCGAGGAGGACGATGCATCATCCAACACACCACCACGCAAAGTGGGCATTGAAGACAAGTTAAGACATAAGCAAGACAGAGACATCAGAATAGACATGAAGGACAAAGATAGGCTTGTTGAAGGGCCGGGTAGGGCCCTAGGCCTTAACCTCAAAAGTTGGGGTTTCTGAAGGAATTTGGGCATGCAGTTCGGGAGTTAAGTCTGTTCATACGAAATATGAATGCTCGCCAAGTTTGGTGTCAATCGAACACCGGACGGACAATGCACGACACCGTATGATCGTTCACCAAAATCATGTCTACGCCTGGAAGAATGAAAATGGCTCAAAATGTACTATAGGGGGTACCATGGTGTCAACTCTCCACCACCCCTGGGCCCTATGGCCTAAGTGAGCTACTCTGTGGCACATACGTGTGTCACAGTGTGGGCGAGCATGCCGAGACAAGTGTCTTGGGCAACTTCCATTGAAATGGGTTTTTGAAGGATAGTACCGGATGACACGGGTATGCCGGTATTGCGCCCTAGCCCGCGTGTTGGAGGTTGCTACATACACCCGCTATGTGGTACGGTATTCGTAAATGACTCGACATGGGTACGGGAGAGCCTATGCCTCGACAGAACCCAGATGGATGGATTTTTGGGAAGTCCCAATGAAATGAACGACACGCAGGCCCATTCTCGATGGCATGACCGAGCGAGTTATGATGGCCAACGACATCCCGAGACTCGAGATGGAATCAAGACATATGGACCCTGTCGATGGGGATCGAGATGGCAAGATGAGATGTGACGTTGCACTAAGAGACCTTGTCCTGAGCAGAGCCAAGTCAGGGCGTAGAGGCAAGTCGGATGTGTCGTAGACGATTGAACATGCACGCGCAGGCGGTGTGTGTGGTTGAACAAGCTTGGATTCAGCACAAGCGATGTTCGATTGGTGAAGACAAACCTCGCCTAAATATATATGGGTCCGACGAAGCCACAAAGCCGGGGCCAAAAATATATATGGGGCTTAATTCCCCTCAAGGCTAGTCGTGACTGTGTCAAGATCACGATGCTGCACGGTCAAAAAAATGTGGGACCATGACAGTTGGTATTAGAGCCACACTTTGTGTGTCTAGTCAGGCAAGACAGTAAAGAAAAATGAACCCAAGAGTTGATCGAAGACCTTGCAAGTGTGTATAGAGTGCCAAAGTGGGCAGGATAGTTGCCGGTCAGAATTATAATAAGTTGGGGGTTGAAGCCAAGAGCTTGTAGTTCCGAAGTATTCAAGACAGATGAAACAGAAAGTGCACCATGACGGTGACTTCCAAAGAACCATTCACATTGGAGGAATAGTGTCAGTGGTTGCAAACAGAGAAGCCGAGAGTCGAGAAACGACAAGCATCGGCCAAGTGCGAAAGCTGAATACAACGTAAGTCCTTATAGGGGGACGACCTTGCTGCAAAGAGGCAACCAAGTTCGAGCGGGGGAGAGCAGTATCAATAAGTATTTCACCCCGTAAAAGTGCTCCAAGCGGGAGAGAGCAGCATCAATAAGTCTCTCACCCCGTAAAGGAGCTCTAACATACAAGCACACGTGTATTCCTTGAGCCACCACCTTGTGCCTAAGGTGGATGACTCAACAAGAGATGTCAAGACTATATCCGCTCGAGAAGTGAGCATCAAGCTGGAAGTTCAAGTACAACAATGGCCACACGAAGGTGGCAAAGTACGAAACACATTGAGGCCAAATTGGCCACAATAGGGCAAAGTGCCCCTTTCAAGTTCATAGTCGTCTGGTGAGTGTCCACATAGAGAGTCAGCCTCACCCACAGCTACGGCAAATACTGAATAGCCACGTCTATGTTGCGAGTCTCGGTAGCCAAGTCCAAGATGGGCGAACAATAGAAATAGATCTGAAGGGGGATAGCCGTAGATAGTAGTACAAAGCCAAAATTGAGGGAAGTTCACCCAACAACTGACCAAGTCAAGAGTAAGAACGTGGTGCCACATGACAAAAGAGAAGTCAGAAGCATCCACTCAAACTTATCCCCAAGTTGGTGGAAATGTCAACAAGCTGAGCATTATGACAAAAGATAGTCAGGTGCTCAACAATTTTATACTTTTTTGAAACACAGGCAATTCCAGCGAGTCGAGTCGTCAACAGTCAAAGAGTTCGGATCGTCATTGGGACGATGCCGAGATTGAGTGGGGGAGAATTTCACAATCAGTGGGGCGAATTCGCCTCGAGAAAGTCATCGAGAACGATGACTAAATTAAGTGGGGGAGAATGTCACAATCTGCAATATGATTGTGACCCGAGTAAGCCATCGACGACGATGACTAAGTTAAGTGGGGTAGAATGTCACAACCATTCTATGAAGAGAGTAGGTTGTGACTCTCACGCCATGACAAGAAATGTGGCGTCCCTCAAGTGACGCCCATCTGGTCACATACAGGCCAATATAGAAGAGTGTCATGATGCGATCAAGGAAGACGATGCATCATCCAACACACCACCACGCAAAGTGGGCATTGAAGACAAGTTGAGACATAAGCAAGACAGAGACATCAGAATAGACATGAAGAACAATGATAGGCTTGTTGAAGGGCCGGGTAGGGCCCCGAACCTTAACCTCAACAGTCAGAGTTTTGAAAGGAATTTGGGCATGTGGTTCGGGAGTTAAGTCCATCCATATGAAATATGAACGCTTGCCAAGTTTGGTGTCAATCGGATACCGGACGAATAATGCACGACACTGTATGACCATTCACCAAAATCATGTCTACGCCTAGAAGAATGAAAACGGCTCAAAATGTACTATAGGTGGTATCATAGTACCCTCCCACGGTACTGACCGGGAATCGATTCCCCGGATGCGCATGTCCATTTTGTTTACTCGAAAATATTGTTCTCGACAGTGCTTAAGGTCAGCCTAGGATTCTTATTTTAAAAAATTCTTGGTAGGCTTTTCATTTGTATGTCGAAAGGTACTTAACCCCTTGGTTACATAGGGCTTTCATTAAATGGGCTAAAATTCTAACAAGGGAGCAAATCTAGTGTAGTGGTAACATAGTACCCTCCTACGGTACTGATCGGGGTTCAATTCCCCAGATGTGCATGTCCATTTTGTTTACTCGAAAATGTTATTCTTGATAACCTTTTCATTTGTATGTCGAAAGGCACTTAACCCCTCCATTACAAAGGGCTTTCATTACATGGGCTAAGATTCTTACAAGGGAGCGCATTTAGTACCCTCCCACAGTAGGATTCGATTCCCCAAATGCGCATGTCCTCCATTTTGTTTACTCGAAATAATTGTTCTCGACATTTAAGGTCAGCCTAGGATTCTCAATTTAAAAGATTCTTGGCAACCTTTTCATTTGTATGGAGGAAGACACTTAACCCCTCAGTTACATAGGGCTTTCATTACATGTCCTATGATTTGACAAGGGAGCGCATTCAGTGTAGTGGTATCATAGTACCATCCGACAGTACTCACACTACTGACTGGGGTTCGATTCCCCAGATGTGCATGTCCATTCTATTTAATTGAAAATATTATTCTCAACCGTGTTTAAGTCGGCCTATGATTCTCATTTTAAAAGATTCTTGGTAACCTTTTCATTTGTATATCGAAAGGCAATTAACCCCTCGGTTAGATAGGATTTTCATTACATGAGATATGATTCTTACAAGTGAATGCATCTAGTATAGTGGTATCATAGTTCCCTCCCATGATACTGACCGGGGTTTGATTCCCCAGATGTGCATATCTATTTTGTTTACTCGAAAATATTGTTTGTTCTCAACAGTGTTTAAGTTGGCCTAGGGTTCTCCTATTAAAAGATACTTAGTAACCTTTTCATTTGTATGTTGAAAGGCACTTAACCTCTCGGTTACATGGGGCTTTCACTACATGGGCTAAGATTTTAACAAGGGAGCACATAGTGTAGTGGTAATACCCTCATGGTACTCACCGGGGTTTCATTCCCTGGATGCGCATGTCCATTTTGTTTACTCAAAAATATTGCCAGCCTATTTTCTAACTTTAAAAGATTCTTGGTATGTAGCCTTTTCATTTATATGTCGAAAGGCACTTAAACCCTCGGTTACATAAGACTTTCATTACATGAGCTATGATTCTTATAAGGGAGCGCATCTAGTGTAGTGGTATCATAGTACCCTCTCACGGGATTGACCGAGGTTCGATTCCTTGGATGCACATAACCATTTTGTTTACTCGAAAATATTGTTCGTTCTCAACAGTGTTTAAGTCGGCCTAGGGTTCTCCTTCTAAAAGATAGGGCTAGGATTTGAACAAGTTGAACATCTAGTGTATAGTGTAGTGTATAGTGTAGTGTATAGTGTAGTGTAGTGTAGTGTATAGTGTAGTGTATAGTGTAGTGTATAGTGTAGTGTAGTGTAGTGTAGTGTAGTGTAGTGTAGTGTAGTGTAGTGTAGTGTAGTGTAGTGTAGTGTAGTGTAGTGTAGTGTAGTGTAGTGTAGTGTAGTGTAGTGTAGTGTAGTGTAGTGTAGTGTAGTGTAGTGTAGTGTAGTGTAGTGTAGTGTAGTGTAGTGTAGTGTAGTGTAGTGTAGTGTAGTGTAGTGTAGTGTAGTGTAGTGTAGTGTAGTGGGGTTTGATTCTCCGGATGCGCATGTCCATTTTGTTGGTATGTAGTGGTGGTATCACAGTACCCTCACGGTACTGACCGGGGTTTGCGGTACTGACCGGGGTTTGATTCCCCAGATGTGCATGTCCATATTGTTAACTCAAAAATATTGCTCTCGATAGTGTTTAAGGTTCAGCCTATTTTCTAATTTTAAAAGATTCTTGGTATGTAGCCTTTTCATTTGTATGTCGAAAGGCACTTAAACCCTCGGCTACATAAGGCTTTCATTACATGGGCTAAGATACTTGCAAGGGAGCGCATCTAGTGTAGTGGTATCATAGTACCCTCCCACGGTACTGACCGGGGTTAAATTTGCAAGGGAGCGCATCTAGTGTAGTGGTATCATAGTACCCTCCCACGGTACTGACCGGGGTTAAATTTCCCGGATGCACATTCCCATTTTGTTTACTCGAAAATATTGTTCTCGACAGTATTTAAAGTTAGCCTAGGATTCCCATTTTAAAAGATTCTAGGTAACCTTTTCATTTGTAAGTCGAAAAGACCTTAACCCCTCGATTACATAGGGCTTTCATTACATGGGCTAAGATACTTGCAAGGGAGCGCATCTAGTGTAGTGGTATCATAGTACCTTCAGACGGTACTGACCGGAGTTCGAATCCCCCGATGCGCATGACCGTTTTGTTTACTAGAAAATATTGTTCTCGACAGTGTTTAAAGTTAGCCTAGGATTCCCATTTTAAAAGATTCTTGGTAGCCTTTTCATTTGTAAGTCGAAAGGACCTTAACCCCTCGGTTACATAGGGCTTTCATTACATGGGCTAAGATACTTGCAAGGGAGTGCATCTAGTGTAGTGGTATCATAGTACCCTCCCACGGTACTGACCGGGGTTAAATTCCCCGGATGCACATTCCCATTTTGTTTACTCGAAAATATTGTTCTCGACAGTATTTAAAGTTAGCCTAGGATTCCCATTTTAAAAGATTCTAGGTAACCTTTTCATTTGTAAGTCGAAAAGACCTTAACCCCTCGATTACATAGGGCTTTCATTACATGGGCTAAGATACTTGCAAGGGAGCGCATCTAGTGTAGTGGTATCATAGTACCTTCAGACGGTACTGACCGGAGTTCGAATCCCCCGATGCGCATGACCGTTTTGTTTACTAGAAAATATTGTTCTCGACAGTGTTTAAAGTTAGCCTAGGATTCCCATTTTAAAAGATTCTTGGTAGCCTTTTCATTTGTAAGTCGAAAGGACCTTAACCCCTCGGTTACATAGGGCTTTCATTACATGGGCTAAGATACTTGCAAGGGAGTGCATCTAGTGTAGTGGTATCATAGTACCCTCCCACGGTACTGACCGGGGTTAAATTCCCCGGATGCACATTCCCATTTTGTTTACTCGAAAATATTGTTCTCGACAGTATTTAAAGTTAGCCTAGGATTCCCATTTTAAAAGATTCTAGGTAACCTTTTCATTTGTAAGTCGAAAAGACCTTAACCCCTCGATTACATAGGGCTTTCATTACATGGGCTAAGATACTTGCAAGGGAGCGCATCTAGTGTAGTGGTATCATAGTACCTTCAGACGGTACTGACCGGAGTTCGAATCCCCCGATGCGCATGACCGTTTTGTTTACTAGAAAATATTGTTCTCGACAGTGTTTAAAGTTAGCCTAGGATTCCCATTTTATAAGATTCTTGGTAGCCTTTTCATTTGTAAGTCGAAAAGACCTTAACCCCTCGGTTACATAGGGCTTTCATAACATGGGCTAAGATACTTGCAAGGGAGTGCATCTAGTGTAGTGGTATCATAGTACCCTCCCATGGTACTGATCGGGGTTCGATTCCCCGGATGCGCATGACCATTTTGTTTACTTGAAAGGACCTTAACCCCTCGGTTACATAGGGCTTTCATTACATGGGCTAAGATACTTGCAAGGGAGCGCATCTAGTGTAGTGGTATAATAGTATCCTCCCACGGTACTGACCGGGGTTCGATTCCCCAGGGAGCGCATCTAGTGTAGTGGTATAATAGTATCCTCCCACGGTACTGACCGGGGTTCGATTCCCCGGATGCGCATGACCATTTTGTTTACTAGAAAATATTATTCTCGACAGTGTTTAAAGTTAGCCTAGGATTCCCATTTTTAAAGATTCTTGGTAGCCTTTTCATTTGTAAATCGAAAAGACCTTAACCCCTCGGTTTCATAGGGTGTTCATTACAGAGGCTAACAAACTTGCAAGGGAGCGCATCTAGTGTAGTGGTATCATAGTACCCTCCCACGGTACTGACCGGGGTTTGATTCCCCCAGTACGCATGACCATTTTGTTTACTCCAATATATTGTTCTCGACAGTGTTTAAAATTTTAAAAGATTCTTGCTAGCCTTTCCATTTGCAAGTCGACAAAACCTGAACCCGTCGGTTACATTGGGCTTTCATTACATGGGCTAAGATACTTGCAAGGGAGCGCATCTAGTGTAGTTGTATCATAGTACCCTACCACGGTACTGACTGGGGTTCGATTCCCCGGATGCGCATGACCATTTTGTTTACTCAAAAATATTGTTCTCGGACCTTAACCCCTCGGTTACATAGGGCTTTCATTACATGGGCTAAGATACTTGCAAAGGAGTGCATCTAGTGTAGTGGTATCATAGTAACCTCCCATGATACTGACCGGGGTTCGATTCCCCGGATGCGCATGACCATTTTGTTTACTTGAAAATATTGTTCTCGACAGTGTTTAAAGTTAGCCTAGGATTCCCATTTTAAAAGATTCTTGGTAGCCTTTTCATTTGTAAGTCGAAAGGACCTTAACCCCTCGGTTACATAGGGCTTTCATTACATGGGCTAAGATACTTGCAAGGGAGTGCATCTAGTGTAGTGGTATCATAGTACCCTCCCACGGTACTGACCGGGGTTCGATTCCGCGGATGCGGATGACAATTTTGTTTACTAGAAAATATTGTTCTTGACAGTGTTTAAGGTTAGGATTCCCATTTTAAAAGATTCTTGGTAGCCTTTTCATTTGTAAGTCGAAAAGACCTTAACCCCTCGGTTACATAGGGCTTTCACTACATGGGCTAAGATACTTTCAAAGGAGCGCATCTAGTGTAGTGGTATCATAGTACCCTCCCACGGTACTGACCGGGGTTCGATTCCCCGTTAAAAAAACAGTGTTTAAAGTTAGCCTAGGATTCCCATTTTAAAAGATTCTTGGTAGCCTTTTCATTTGTAAGTCGAAAGGACCTTAACCCCTCGGTTACATAGGGCTTTCATTACATGGGCTAAGATACTTGCAAGGGAGCGCACTCGGTTACATAGGGCTTTCATTACATGGGCTAAGATACTTGCAAGGGAGCGCATCTAGTGTAGTGGTATCATAGTACCCTCCCATGGTACTGATCAGGATTCGATTCCCCGGATGCGCATGACCATTATTTTGTTTACTCGAAAATATTGTTCTTGACAGTGTTTAAGGTTAGGATTCCCATTTTAAAAGATTCTTGGTAGCCTTTTCATTTGTAAGTCGAAAAGACCTTAACCCCTCGTTACATAGGGCTTTCACTACATGGGCTAAGATACTTTCAAAGGAGCGCATCTAGTGTAGTGGTATCATAGTACCCTCCCACGGTACTGACCGGGGTTCGATTCCCCGTTAAAAAAACAGTGTTTAAAGTTAGCCTAGGATTCCCATTTTAAAAGATTCTTGGTAGCCTTTTCATTTGTAAGTCGAAAAGACCTTAACCCCTCGGTTACATAGGGCTTTCATTACATGGGCTAAGATATTTGCAAGGGAGCGCATATAGTGTAGTGGTATCATAGTATCCTCCCACGGTACTAACCGAGGTTCGAATCCCCGGATGCGCATGACGATTTAGTTTACTCAAAAATATTGTTCTCGACAGTGTTTAAGGTTTAGCCTCGGATTCCCATTATAAAAGATTCTAGGTAGCCTTTTCATTTGTAAGTCGAAAATACCTTAACCCCTCGGTTACATAGGGCTTTCATTACATTGGCTAAGATACTTGCAAGGGAGCGCATCTAGTGTAGTGGTATCATAGTACCCTCCCACGGTACTGACCGGGGTTCGATTCCCCGGATGCGCATGACCATTTTGTTTACTCGAAAATATTGTTCTCGACAGTGTTTAAAGTTAGCCTAGGATTCCCATTTTAAAAGATTCTTGGTAGCCTTTTCATTTGTAAGTCGAAAGGACCTTAAGCCCTCGGTTACATAGGGCTTTCATTACATGGGCTAAGATACTTGCAAGGGAGCGCATCTAGTGTAGTGGTATCATAGTACCCTCCCATGGTACTGATCAGGATTCGATTCCCCGGATGCGCATGACCATTATTTTGTTTACTCGAAAATATTGTTCTTGACAGTGTTTAAGGTTAGGATTCCCATTTTAAAAGATTCTTGGTAGCCTTTTCATTTGTAAGTCGAAAAGACCTTAACCCCTCGTTACATAGGGCTTTCACTACATGGGCTAAGATACTTTCAAAGGAGCGCATCTAGTGTAGTGGTATCATAGTACCCTCCCACGGTACTGACCGGGGTTCGATTCCCCGTTAAAAAAACAGTGTTTAAAGTTAGCCTAGGATTCCCATTTTAAAAGATTCTTGGTAGCCTTTTCATTTGTAAGTCGAAAGGACCTTAATCCCTCGGTTACATAGGGCTTTCATTACATGGGCTAAGATACTTGCAAGGGAGTGAATCTAGTATAGTGGTATCATAGTACCCTCCCACGGTACTGACCGGAGTTCGATTCCCCCGATGCGCATGACCGTTTTGTTTACTTGAAAATATTGTTCACGACAGTGTTTAAAGTTAGCCTAGGATTCCCATTTTATAAGATTCTTGGTAGCCTTTTCATTGGTAAGTCGAAAAGACCTTGACCCCTCGGTTACATAGGGCTTTCATAACATGGGCTAAGATACTTGCAAGGGAGCGCATCTAGTGTAGTGGTATCATAGTATCCTCCCACGGTACTGACCGGGGTTCGATTCCCCGGATGCGCATGACCATTTTGTGTACTCGAAAATATTGTTCTCGACAGTGTTTAAAGTTAGCCTAGGATTCCCATTTTAAAAGATTCTTGGTAGCCTTTTCATTTGTAAATCGAAAAGACCTTAACCCCTCGGTTACATAAGGCTTTCATTACATGGGCTAAGATACTTGTAGCAAGGGAGTGCATCTAGTGTTACATAGGGCTTTCATTACATGGGCTAAGATGCAGCAAGGGAGTGCATCTAGTGTTGTTGTATCATACTACCCTCCCAGTGTAGTTGTATCATAGTACCCTCCCTGTGTAGTTGTATCATAGTACCCTCCCACGGTACTGACCGGGGTTCAATTCCCAGGATGCATCTAGTGTAGTTGTATCATAGTACCCTCCCACGATACTGACCGGGGTTCAATTCCCAGGATGCATCTAGTGTAGTTGTATCATAGTACCCTCCCACGATACTGACCGGGGTTCAATTCCCAGGATGCGCATGACCATTTTGTTTACTCGAAAATATTGTTCTCGAAAGTGTTTAAGGTTAGCCTCGGATTCCCATTTTAAAAGATTCTTTGTAGCCTTTTCATTTGTAAGTCGAAAATACCTTAACCCCTCGGTTACATAGGGCTTTAATTACATGGGCTAAGATATTTGCAAGGGAGCGCATCTAGTGTAGTGGTATCATTGTACCCTTCCACAGTACTGACCGAGGTTCTATTCCCCGGATGCGCATGACCATTTTGTTTACTCGAAAATATTGTTCTCGAAAGTGTTTAAGGTTAGCCTCGGATTCCCATTTGAATAGATTCTTGGTAGCGTTTTCATTTGTAAGTCGAAAAGACCTTAACCCCTCGGTTACATAGGGCTTTCATTACATGGGCTAAGATACTTGCAAGGGAGTGCATCTAGTGTAGTGGTATCATATTACCCTCCCACGGTACTGACCGGGGTTCGATTCCCCGGATGCGCATGACCATTTTGTTTACTCGAAAGTGTTTAAGGTTAGCCTGGGATTCCCATTTTAAAAGATTCTTGGTAGCCTTTTCATTTGTAAGTCGAAAAGACCTTAACCCCTCGGTTACATAGGGTGTTCATTACATAGGCTAAGAAACTTGCAGAGGAGAGCATCTAGTGTAGTGGTGTCATATTACCCTCCCACGATAATGACCGGGGTTCGATACCACGGATGCGCATGACCATTTTATTTACTCAAAAATATTGTTCTCGACAGTGTTTAAGGTTAGCCTCGGATTCCCACCTTTTCATTTGTAAGTGGAAAACCTCGGTTACATAGGGCTTTCATTACATGGGCTAAGATACTTGCAAGGGAGCGCATCTAGTGTAGTGATATCATAGTACCCTCCCACGATACTGACCGGGGTTCGATTCCCCGAATGCGCATGTCCATTTTGTTTACTCAAAAATATTGTTCTCGACTGTGTTTAAGGTTAGCCTCGGATTCCCACCTTTTCATTTGTAAGTGGAAAACCTCGGTTACATAGGGCTTTTATTACGTGGGCTAAGATACTTTGCAAGGGAGCGCATCTAATGTAGTGGTATCATAGTGTACCCTCTCACGGTACTGACTGGGGTTCGATTTTCCCACGTTAGCTTCGGATTCCCATTTTAAAAAATTCTTGGTAGCCTTTTCATTTGTAAATCGAAAAGACCTCAACCCTTCAGTTACATAGGGCTTTCATTACATGGGCTAAGATACTTGCAAGGGAGCGCATATAGTGTAGTGGTATCATAGTACCCTCCCATGGTACTCATCGGGGTTCGATTCCCTGGATGCGCATGACCATTTTATTTACTCGAAAATATTGTTCTTGACAGTATTTAAGATTATTGGTAGCCTTTTCATTTGTAAGTTGAAAAGACCGTAACACCTTGGTTACATGCGCATCTAGTGTAGTGGTATGCGCATCTAGTGTAGTGGTATCGTCGTAGTACCCTCCCACGGTACTGACCGGGGTTCGATTCCCCGGATTCGCATGACCATTTTGTTTACTCAAAAATATTGTTCTCGGCAGTGTTTAAGGTTAGCCTCGGATTCCCATTTTAAAATATTCTTGGTAGCCTTTTCATTTGTAAGTCGAAAATACCTTAACCCCTCGGTTACATAGGGCTTTCATTACATGGGCTAAGATACTTGCAAAGGAGCGCATCTAGTGTAGTGGTATCATAGTACCCTCCCACGGTATTGACCGGGGTTCGATTCCCCGGATGCGCATGACCATTTTGTTTACTTGAAAATATTGTTCTCGACAGTGTTTAAAGTTAGCCTAGGATTCCCATTTTAAAAGATTCTTGGTAGCCTTTTCATTTGTAAGTCGAAAGGACCTTAACCCCTCGGTTACATAGGGCTTTCATTACATGGGCTAAGATACTTGCAAGGGAGCGCATCTAGTGTAGTGGTATCATAGTACCCTCCCACGGTACTAACCGAGGTTCGAATCCCCGGATGCGCATGACGATTTAGTTTACTCAAAAATATTGTTCTCGACAGTGTTTAAGGTTTAGCCTCGGATTCCCATTATAAAAGATTCTAGGTAGCCTTTTCATTTGTAAGTCGAAAATACCTTAACCCCTCGGTTACATAGGGCTTTCATTACATGGGCTAAGATACTTGCAAGGGAGCGCATCTAGTGTAGTGGTATCATAGTACCCTCCCACGGTACTGACCGGGGTTCGATTCCCCGGATGCGCATGACCATTTTGTTTACTCGAAAATATTGTTCTCGACAGTGTTTAAGGTTAGCCTCGGATTCCCATTTTAAAAGATTCTTGGTAGCCTTTTCATTTGTAAGTCGAAAAGACCTTAACCCCTCGGTTACATAGGGCTTTCATTACATGGGCTAAGATACTTGCAAGGGAGCGCATCTAGTGTAGTGGTATCATAGTACCCTCCCACGGTACTGACCGGGGTTCGATTCCCCGGATGCGCATGACCATTTTGTTTACTCGAAAATATTGTTCTCGACAGTGTTTAAGGTTAGCCTCGGATTCCCATTTTAGAAGATTCTTGGTAGCCTTTTCATTTGTAAGTCGAAAAGACCTTAACCCCTCGGTTACATAGGGCTTTCATTACATGGGCTAAGATACTTGCAAGGGAGCGCATATAGTGTAGTGGTATCATAGTACCCTCCCACGGTACTGACCGGGGTTCGATTCCCCGGATGCGCATGACCATTTTGTTTACTCGAAAATATTGTTCTCGACAGTGTTTAAGGTTAGCCTCGGATTCCCATTTTAGAAGATTCTTGGTAGCCTTTTCATTTGTAAGTCGAAAAGACCTTAACCCCTCGGTTACATAGGGCTTTCATTACATTGGCTAAGATACTTGCAAGGGAGCGCATCTAGTGTAGTGGTATCATAGTACCCTCCCACGGTACTGACCGGGGTTCGATTCCCCGGATGCGCATGACCATTTTGTTTACTCGAAAATATTGTTCTCGACAGTGTTTAAGGTTAGCCTCGGTTTAGAAGATTCTTGGTAGCCTTTTCATTTGTAAGTCGAAAAGACCTTAACCCCTCGGTTACATAGGGCTTTCATTACATGGGCTAAGATACTTGCAAGGGAGCGCATCTAGTGTAGTGGTATCATAGTACCCTCCCACGGTACTAACCGAGGTTCGATTCCCCGGATGCGCATGACGATTTAGTTTACTCAAAAATATTGTTCTCGACAGTGTTTAAGGTTTAGCCTCGGATTCCCATTATAAAAGATTCTAGGTAGCCTTTTCATTTGTAAGTCGAAAATACCTTAACCCCTCGGTTACATAGGGCTTTCATTACATTGGCTAAGATACTTGCAAGGGAGCGCATCTAGTGTAGTGGTATCATAGTACCCTCCCACGGTACTGACCGGGGTTCGATTCCCCGGATGCGCATGACCATTTTGTTTACTCGAAAATATTGTTCTCGACAGTGTTTAAGGTTAGCCTCGGATTCCCATTTTAGAAGATTCTTGGTAGCCTTTTCATTTGTAAGTCGAAAAGACCTTAACCCCTCGGTTACATAGGGCTTTCATTACATGGGCTAAGATACTTGCTAGGGAGCGCATCTAGTGTAGTGGTATCATAGTACCCTCCCACGGTACTAACCGAGGTTCGATTCCCCGGATGCGCATGACGATTTAGTTTACTCAAAAATATTGTTCTCGACAGTGTTTAAGGTTTAGCCTCGGATTCCCATTATAAAAGATTCTAGGTAGCCTTTTCATTTGTAAGTCGAAAATACCTTAACCCCTCGGTTACATAGGGCTTTCATTACATTGGCTAAGATACTTGCAAGGGAGCGCATCTAGTGTAGTGGTATCATAGTACCCTCCCACGGTACTGACCGGGGTTCGATTCCCCGGATGCGCATGACCATTTTGTTTACTCGAAAATATTGTTCTCGACAGTGTTTAAGGTTAGCCTCGGATTCCCATTTTAGAAGATTCTTGGTAGCCTTTTCATTTGTAAGTCGAAAAGACCTTAACCCCTCGGTTACATAGGGCTTTCATTACATTGGCTAAGATACTTGCAAGGGAGCGCATCTAGTGTAGTGGTATCATAGTACCCTCCCACGGTACTGACCGGGGTTCGATTCCCCGGATGCGCATGACCATTTTGTTTACTCGAAAATATTGTTCTCGACAGTGTTTAAGGTTAGCCTCGGATTCCCATTTTAGAAGATTCTTGGTAGCCTTTTCATTTGTAAGTCGAAAAGACCTTAACCCCTCGGTTACATAGGGCTTTCATTACATTGGCTAAGATACTTGCAAGGGAGCGCATCTAGTGTAGTGGTATCATAGTACCCTCCCACGGTACTGACCGGGGTTCGATTCCCCGGATGCGCATGACCATTTTGTTTACTCGAAAATATTGTTCTCGACAGTGTTTAAGGTTAGCCTCGGATTCCCATTTTAGAAGATTCTTGGTAGCCTTTTCATTTGTAAGTCGAAAAGACCTTAACCCCTCGGTTACATAGGGCTTTCATTACATGGGCTAAGATACTTGCAAGGGAGCGCATCTAGTGTAGTGGTATCATAGTACCCTCCCACGGTACTAACCGAGGTTCGATTCCCCGGATGCGCATGACGATTTAGTTTACTCAAAAATATTGTTCTCGACAGTGTTTAAGGTTTAGCCTCGGATTCCCATTATAAAAGATTCTAGGTAGCCTTTTCATTTGTAAGTCGAAAATACCTTAACCCCTCGGTTACATAGGGCTTTCATTACATTGGCTAAGATACTTGCAAGGGAGCGCATCTAGTGTAGTGGTATCATAGTACCCTCCCACGGTACTGACCGGGGTTCGATTCCCCGGATGCGCATGACCATTTTGTTTACTCGAAAATATTGTTCTCGACAGTGTTTAAGGTTAGCCTCGGTTTAGAAGATTCTTGGTAGCCTTTTCATTTGTAAGTCGAAAAGACCTTAACCCCTCGGTTACATAGGGCTTTCATTACATTGGCTAAGATACTTGCAAGGGAGCGCATCTAGTGTAGTGGTATCATAGTACCCTCCCACGGTACTGACCGGGGTTCGATTCCCCGGATGCGCATGACCATTTTGTTTACTCGAAAATATTGTTCTCGACAGTGTTTAAGGTTAGCCTCGGATTCCCATTTTAGAAGATTCTTGGTAGCCTTTTCATTTGTAAGTCGAAAAGACCTTAACCCCTCGGTTACATAGGGCTTTCATTACATGGGCTAAGATACTTGCAAGGGAGCGCATCTAGTGTAGTGGTATCATAGTACCCTCCCACGGTACTAACCGAGGTTCGATTCCCCGGATGCGCATGACGATTTAGTTTACTCAAAAATATTGTTCTCGACAGTGTTTAAGGTTTAGCCTCGGATTCCCATTATAAAAGATTCTAGGTAGCCTTTTCATTTGTAAGTCGAAAATACCTTAACCCCTCGGTTACATAGGGCTTTCATTACATTGGCTAAGATACTTGCAAGGGAGCGCATCTAGTGTAGTGGTATCATAGTACCCTCCCACGGTACTGACCGGGGTTCGATTCCCCGGATGCGCATGACCATTTTGTTTACTCGAAAATATTGTTCTCGACAGTGTTTAAGGTTAGCCTCGGTTTAGAAGATTCTTGGTAGCCTTTTCATTTGTAAGTCGAAAAGACCTTAACCCCTCGGTTACATAGGGCTTTCATTACATGGGCTAAGATACTTGCAAGGGAGCGCATCTAGTGTAGTGGTATCATAGTACCCTCCCACGGTACTAACCGAGGTTCGATTCCCCGGATGCGCATGACGATTTAGTTTACTCAAAAATATTGTTCTCGACAGTGTTTAAGGTTTAGCCTCGGATTCCCATTATAAAAGATTCTAGGTAGCCTTTTCATTTGTAAGTCGAAAATACCTTAACCCCTCGGTTACATAGGGCTTTCATTACATTGGCTAAGATACTTGCAAGGGAGCGCATCTAGTGTAGTGGTATCATAGTACCCTCCCACGGTACTGACCGGGGTTCGATTCCCCGGATGCGCATGACCATTTTGTTTACTCGAAAATATTGTTCTCGACAGTGTTTAAGGTTAGCCTCGGATTCCCATTTTAGAAGATTCTTGGTAGCCTTTTCATTTGTAAGTCGAAAAGACCTTAACCCCTCGGTTACATAGGGCTTTCATTACATTGGCTAAGATACTTGCAAGGGAGCGCATCTAGTGTAGTGGTATCATAGTACCCTCCCACGGTACTGACCGGGGTTCGATTCCCCGGATGCGCATGACCATTTTGTTTACTCGAAAATATTGTTCTCGACAGTGTTTAAGGTTAGCCTCGGATTCCCATTTTAGAAGATTCTTGGTAGCCTTTTCATTTGTAAGTCGAAAAGACCTTAACCCCTCGGTTACATAGGGCTTTCATTACATGGGCTAAGATACTTGCAAGGGAGCGCATCTAGTGTAGTGGTATCATAGTACCCTCCCACGGTACTGACCGGGGTTCGATTCCCCGGATGCGCATGACCATTTTGTAATTTACTCGAAAATATTGTTCTCGACAGTGTTTAAGGTTAGCCTCGGATTCCAATTTTAGAAGATTCTTGGTAGCCTTTTCATTTGTAAGTCGAAAAGACCTTAACCCCTCGGTTACATAGGGCTTTCATTACATGGGCTAAGATACTTGCAAGGGAGCGCATCTAGTGTAGTGGTATCATAGTACCCTCCCACGGTACTGACCGGGGTTCGATTCCCCGGATGCGCATGACCATTTTGTTTACTCGAAAATATTGTTCTCGACAGTGTTTAAGGTTAGCCTCGGATTCCCATTTTAGAAGATTCTTGGTAGCCTTTTCATTTGTAAGTCGAAAAGACCTTAACCCCTCGGTTACATAGGGCTTTCATTACATGGGCTAAGATACTTGCTAGGGAGCGCATCTAGTGTAGTGGTATCATAGTACCCTCCCACGGTACTAACCGAGGTTCGATTCCCCGGATGCGCATGACGATTTAGTTTACTCAAAAATATTGTTCTCGACAGTGTTTAAGGTTTAGCCTCGGATTCCCATTATAAAAGATTCTAGGTAGCCTTTTCATTTGTAAGTCGAAAATACCTTAACCCCTCGGTTACATAGGGCTTTCATTACATTGGCTAAGATACTTGCAAGGGAGCGCATCTAGTGTAGTGGTATCATAGTACCCTCCCACGGTACTGACCGGGGTTCGATTCCCCGGATGCGCATGACCATTTTGTTTACTCGAAAATATTGTTCTCGACAGTGTTTAAGGTTAGCCTCGGATTCCCATTTTAGAAGATTCTTGGTAGCCTTTTCATTTTGTAAGTCGAAAGGACCTTAACCCCTCGGTTACATAGGGCTTTCATTACATGGGCTAAGATACATGCAAGGGTGCTTATCTAGTGTAGTGGTATCATAGTACCCTCCCACGGTACTGATCGGGGTTCGATTCCCCAGATGCGCATGACCATTTTGTAAGTTACTCGAAAATATTGTTGTTTAAGGTTAGCCTCGGATTCCAAATTTAGAAGATTCTTGGTAGCCTTTTCATTTGTAAGTCGAAAAGACCTTAACCCCTCGGTTACATAGGGCTTTCAATAAATGGGCTAAGATACTTGCAAGGGAGCGCAACTAGTGTGGTGGTATCATAGTACCCTCCCACGGTTTTGATTGAGGTTCGATTCCCCGTATGCGCATGACCATTTTATTAAATCGAAAATATTGTTCTGGACGGTGTTTAAAGTTAGCCTAGGATTCCCATTTTAAAAGATTCTTTGTAGCCTTTTCATTTGTCAATCGAAAAGACCTTAACCCCTCGGTTTCATGGGGTGTTCATTACATGGGCTAAGAAACTTGAAAGGGACTGTATCTAGTGTAGTGGTATCATAATACCCTACCACGGTATTGACCGGGGTTCGATTCCCCGGATGCGCATGACCAGTTTTTGTTTACTTGAAAATATTTTCTTCGCTAGTGTTTAAAGTTAGCCGGGGTTACATAGGGCTTTCATTACATGGGCTAAGATACTTGAAAGGGAGCGTATCTAGTGTAGTGGTATCATAATACCCTCCCACGGTATTGACCGGGGTTCGATTCCCCGGATGCGCATGACCGGTTTTTGTTTACTTGAAAATATTGTCTTCGCCAGTGTTTAAAGTTAGCCTGTCGAAAAGACCTTTAACCCCTCGGTTACATAGGGCTTTCATTACATGGGCTAAGATACTTGAAAGGGAGCGCATCTAGTGTAGTGGTATATCATAGTAACCCTCCCACAATACTGACCGGGGTTTGATTCCCCGGATGCCCATGACCATTTTGTTTACTCGAAAATATTGTTGTCGACAATGTTTAAAGTTAGCCTAAGATTCCCATGTTAAAAGATTCTTTGTAGCCTTTTCATTTGTAAGTCGAACAATGTTTAAAGTTAGCCTAGGATTCCCATGTTGAAAGATTCTTTGTAGCCTTTTCATTTGTAAGTCGAAAAGACCTTAACCCCTCAGTTACATAGGGCTTTCATTACATGCGATAAGATACTTGCAAGATAGCGCATCTAGTGTAGTGGTATCATAGTACTCTCCCACGGTACTAACCGGGGTCCAATTCCCTGGACGCACATGAACATTTTGTTCACTCGAAAATATTGTTCTCGACAGTCTTTAAGGTTAGCCTCGGATTCCCATTTTAAAAGATTCTTGGTAGCCTTTTCATTTCTAAGTCGAAAAGACCTTAACCCATCGGTTACATAGGGCTTTCATTACATGGGCTAAGATACTTGCAAGGGAGCGCATCTAGTGTAGTGGTATCATAGTACCCTCCCACGGTACTGACCCGGGGTTCGATTCCCCGGATGCGCATGACCATTTTGTAATTTACTCGAAAATATTGTTCTCGACAGTGTTTAAGGTTAGCCTCGGATTCCCATTTTAGAAGATTCTTGGTAGCCTTTTCATTTGTAAGTCGAAAAGACCTTAACCCCTCGGTTACATAGGGCTTTCATTACATGGGCTAAGATACTTGCTAGGGAGCGCATCTAGTGTAGTGGTATCATAGTACCCTCCCACGGTACTAACCGAGGTTCGATTCCCCGGATGCGCATGACGATTTAGTTTACTCAAAAATATTGTTCTCGACAGTGTTTAAGGTTTAGCCTCGGATTCCCATTATAAAAGATTCTAGGTAGCCTTTTCATTTGTAAGTCGAAAATACCTTAACCCCTCGGTTACATAGGGCTTTCATTACATTGGCTAAGATACTTGCAAGGGAGCGCATCTAGTGTAGTGGTATCATAGTACCCTCCCACGGTACTGACCGGGGTTCGATTCCCCGGATGCGCATGACCATTTTGTTTACTCGAAAATATTGTTCTCGACAGTGTTTAAGGTTAGCCTCGGATTCCCATTTTAGAAGATTCTTGGTAGCCTTTTCATTTGTAAGTCGAAAAGACCTTAACCCCTCGGTTACATAGGGCTTTCATTACATGGGCTAAGATACTTGCAAGGGAGCGCATCTAGTGTAGTGGTATCATAGTACCCTCCCACGGTACTAACCGAGGTTCGATTCCCCGGATGCGCATGACGATTTAGTTTACTCAAAAATATTGTTCTCGACAGTGTTTAAGGTTTAGCCTCGGATTCCCATTATAAAAGATTCTAGGTAGCCTTTTCATTTGTAAGTCGAAAATACCTTAACCCCTCGGTTACATAGGGCTTTCATTACATTGGCTAAGATACTTGCAAGGGAGCGCATCTAGTGTAGTGGTATCATAGTACCCTCCCACGGTACTGACCGGGGTTCGATTCCCCGGATGCGCATGACCATTTTGTAATTTACTCGAAAATATTGTTCTCGACAGTGTTTAAGGTTAGCCTCGGATTCCCATTTTAGAAGATTCTTGGTAGCCTTTTCATTTGTAAGTCGAAAAGACCTTAACCCCTCGGTTACATAGGGCTTTCATTACATGGGCTAAGATACTTGCAAGGGAGCGCATCTAGTGTAGTGGTATCATAGTACCCTCCCACGGTACTAACCGAGGTTCGATTCCCCGGATGCGCATGACGATTTAGTTTACTCAAAAATATTGTTCTCGACAGTGTTTAAGGTTTAGCCTCGGATTCCCATTATAAAAGATTCTAGGTAGCCTTTTCATTTGTAAGTCGAAAATACCTTAACCCCTCGGTTACATAGGGCTTTCATTACATTGGCTAAGATACTTGCAAGGGAGCGCATCTAGTGTAGTGGTATCATAGTACCCTCCCACGGTACTGACCGGGGTTCGATTCCCCGGATGCGCATGACCATTTAGTTTACTCGAAAATATTGTTCTCGACAGTGTTTAAGGTTAGCCTCGGATTCCCATTTTAGAAGATTCTTGGTAGCCTTTTCATTTGTAAGTCGAAAAGACCTTAACCCCTCGGTTACATAGGGCTTTCATTACATGGGCTAAGATACTTGCAAGGGAGCGCATCTAGTGTAGTGGTATCATAGTACCCTCCCACGGTACTAACCGAGGTTCGATTCCCCGGATGCGCATGACGATTTAGTTTACTCAAAAATATTGTTCTCGACAGTGTTTAAGGTTTAGCCTCGGATTCCCATTATAAAAGATTCTAGGTAGCCTTTTCATTTGTAAGTCGAAAATACCTTAACCCCTCGGTTACATAGGGCTTTCATTACATTGGCTAAGATACTTGCAAGGGAGCGCATCTAGTGTAGTGGTATCATAGTACCCTCCCACGGTACTGACCGGGGTTCGATTCCCCGGATGCGCATGACCATTTTGTTTACTCGAAAATATTGTTCTTGACAGTGTTTAAGGTTAGCCTCGGATTCCCATTTTAGAAGATTCTTGGTAGCCTTTTCATTTGTAAGTCGAAAAGACCTTAACCCCTCGGTTACATAGGGCTTTCATTACATGGGCTAAGATATTTGCAAGGGAGCGCATCTAGTGTAGTGGTATCATAGTACCCTCCCACGGTACTAACCGAGGTTCGATTCCCCGGATGCGCATGACGATTTAGTTTACTCAAAAATATTGTTCTCGACAGTGTTTAAGGTTTAGCCTCGGATTCCCATTATAAAAGATTCTAGGTAGCCTTTTCATTTGTAAGTCGAAAATACCTTAACCCCTCGGTTACATAGGGCTTTCATTACATTGGCTAAGATACTTGCAAGGGAGCGCATCTAGTGTAGTGGTATCATAGTACCCTCCCACGGTACTGACCGGGGTTCGATTCCCCGGATGCGCATGACCATTTTGTTTACTCGAAAATATTGTTCTCGACAGTGTTTAAGGTTAGCCTCGGATTCCCATTTTAGAAGATTCTTGGTAGCCTTTTCATTTGTAAGTCGAAAAGACCTTAACCCCTCGGTTACATAGGGCTTTCATTACATGGGCTAAGATATTTGCAAGGGAGCGCATCTAGTGTAGTGGTATCATAGTACCCTCCCACGGTACTAACCGAGGTTCGATTCCCCGGATGCGCATGACGATTTAGTTTACTCAAAAATATTGTTCTCGACAGTGTTTAAGGTTTAGCCTCGGATTCCCATTATAAAAGATTCTAGGTAGCCTTTTCATTTGTAAGTCGAAAATACCTTAACCCCTCGGTTACATAGGGCTTTCATTACATTGGCTAAGATACTTGCAAGGGAGCGCATCTAGTGTAGTGGTATCATAGTACCCTCCCACGGTACTGACCGGGGTTCGATTCCCCGGATGCGCATGACCATTTTGTAATTTACTCGAAAATATTGTTCTCGACAGTGTTTAAGGTTAGCCTCGGATTCCCATTTTAGAAGATTCTTGGTAGCCTTTTCATTTGTAAGTCGAAAAGACCTTAACCCCTCGGTTACATAGGGCTTTCATTACATGGGCTAAGATATTTGCAAGGGAGCGCATCTAGTGTAGTGGTATCATAGTACCCTCCCACGGTACTAACCGAGGTTCGATTCCCCGGATGCGCATGACGATTTAGTTTACTCAAAAATATTGTTCTCGACAGTGTTTAAGGTTTAGCCTCGGATTCCCATTATAAAAGATTCTAGGTAGCCTTTTCATTTGTAAGTCGAAAATACCTTAACCCCTCGGTTACATAGGGCTTTCATTACATTGGCTAAGATACTTGCAAGGGAGCGCATCTAGTGTAGTGGTATCATAGTACCCTCCCACGGTACTGACCGGGGTTCGATTCCCAGGATGTGCATGACCATTTTGTTTACTCGAAAATATTGTTCTCGACAGTGTTTAAGGTTAGCCTCGGATTCCCATTTTAGAAGATTCTTGGTAGCCTTTTCATTTGTAAGTCGAAAAGACCTTAACCCCTCGGTTACATAGGGCTTTCAGTACATGGGCTAAGATACTTGCAAGGGTGCTTATCTAGTGTAGTGGTATCATAGTACCCTCCCACGGTACTGACCGGGGTTCGATTCCCCAGATGCGCATGACCATTTTGTAATTTACTCGAAAATATTGTTGTTTAAGGTTAGCCTCGGATTCCCAATTTAGAAGATTCTTGGTAGCCTTTTCATTTGTAATTCGAAAAGACCTTAACCCCTCGGTTACATAGGGCTTTCAATAAATGGGCTAAGATACTTGCAAGGGAGCGCAACTAGTGTGGTGGTATCATAGTACCCTCCCACGGTTTTGATTGAGGTTCGATTCCCCGTATGCGCATGACCATTTTATTAAATCGAAAATATTGTTCTGGACGGTGTTTAAAGTTAGCCTAGGATTCCCATTTTAAAAGATTCTTTGTAGCCTTTTCATTTGTCAATCGAAAAGACCTTAACCCCTCGGTTACATGGGGTGTTCATTACATGGGCTAAGAAACTTGCAAGGGAGCGCATCTAGTGTAGTGGTATCATAATACCCTCCCACGGTATTGACCGGGGTTCGATTCCCCGGATGCGCATGACCAGTTTTTGTTTACTTGAAAATATTTTCTTCGCCAGTCGAAAAGACCTTTAACCCCTCGGTTACATAGGGCTTTCATTACATGGGCTAAGATACTTGAAAGGGAGCGCATCTAGTGTAGTGGTATCATAATACCCTCCCACGGTATTGACCGGGGTTCGATTCNCTTTCATTACATGGGCTAAGATACTTGCATGGGAGTGCATCTAGTGTAGTGGTATCATACTACCCTCCCACGGTACTGACCGGGGTTCGATTCCCCAGATGCGCATGACCATTTTGTTTACTCGAAAATATTGTTGTCGACAATGTTTAAAGTTAGCCTAGGATTCCCATGTTAAAAGATTCTTGGTAGCCTTTTCATTTGTAAGTCGAAAAGACCTTAACCCCTCGGTTACATAGGGCTTTCATTACATGGGCTAAGATACTTGCTAGGGAGCGCATCTAGTGTAGTGGTATCATAGTACCCTCCCACGGTACTGACCCGGGGTTTAATTCCCCGGATGCACATGACCATTTTGTAATTTACTCGAAAATATTGTTCTCGACAGTGTTTAAGGTTAGCCTCGGATTCC
>NW_019268542.1:2159537-2168634 GCF_002738365.1 Cucurbita moschata
ATCTAGTGTAGTGGTATCATAATACCCTCCCACGGTATTGACCGGGGTTCGATTCCCCGGATGCGCATGACCAGTTTTTGTCGAAAAGACCTTTAACCCCTCGGTTACATAGGGCTTTCATTACATGGGCTAAGATACTTGAAAGGGAGCGCATCTAGTGTAGTGGTATCATAATACCCTCCCACGGTATTGACCGGGGTTCGATTCCCCGGATGCGCATGACCAGTTTTTGTCGAAAAGACCTTTAACCCCTCGGTTACATAGGGCTTTCATTACATGGGCTAAGATACTTGAAAGGGAGCGCATCTAGTGTAGTGGTATCATAATACCCTCCCACGGTATTGACCGGGGTTCGATTCCCCGGATGCGCATGACCAGTTTTTGTTTACTTGAAAATATTTTCTTCGCCTGTGGTTAAAGTTAGCCTGTCGAAAAGACCTTTAACCCCTCGGTTACATAGGGCTTTCATTACATGGGCTAAGATACTTGAAAGGGAGCGCATCTAGTGTAGTGGTATATCATAGTACCCTCCACAATATTGACCGGGGTTTGATTCCCCGGATGCCCATGACCGTTTTGTTTACTCGAAAATATTGTTGTCGACAATGTTTAAAGTTAGCCTAGGATTCCCATGTTAAAAGATTCTTTGTAGCCTTTTCATTTGTAAGTCGAAAAGACCTTGTTAGCCTAGGATTCCCATGTTAAAAGATTCTTTGTAGCCTTTTCATTTGTAAGTCGAAAAGACCTTTACCCCTCGGTTACATAGGGCTTTCATTACATGCGATAAGATACTTGCAAGATAGCGCATCTAGTGTAGTGGTATCATAGTACTCTCCCACGGTACTGACCGGGGTCCAATTCCCTGGATGCACATGAACATTTTGTTCACTCGAAAATATTGTTCTATACAGTCTTTAAGGTTCGCCTCGGATTCCCATTTTAAAAGATTCTTAGTAGCGTTTTCATTTCTAAGTCGAAAAGACCTTAACCCCTTGGTTACATAGGGCTTTCATTACATGGGCTAAGATACTTGCAAGGGAGCGCATCTAGTGTAGTGGTATCATAGTACCCTCCCACGGTGCTGACCCGGGGTTTGATTCCCCGGATGCACATGACCATTTTGTAATTTACTCGAAAATATTGTTCTCGACAGTGTTTAAGGTTAGCCTCGGATTCCCATTTTAGAAGATTCTTGGTAGCCTTTTCATTTGTAAGTCGAAAAGACCTTAACCCCTCGGTTACATAGGGCTTTCATTACATGGGCTAAGATATTTGCAAGGGAGCGCATCTAGTGTAGTGGTATCATAGTACCCTCCCACGGTACTAACCGAGGTTCGATTCCCCGGATGCGCATGACGATTTAGTTTACTCAAAAATATTGTTCTCGACAGTGTTTAAGGTTTAGCCTCGGATTCCCATTATAAAAGATTCTAGGTAGCCTTTTCATTTGTAAGTCGAAAATACATTAACCCCTCGGTTACATTGGCTAAGATACTTGCAAGGGAGCGCATCTAGTGTAGTGGTATCATAGTACCCTCCCACGGTACTGACTGTGGTTCGATTCCCCGGATGCGCATGACCATTTTGTTTACTTGAAAATATTGTTCTCGACAGTGTTTAAGGTTGTTTACTTGAAAATATTGTTCTCGACAGTGTTTAAGGTTAGCCTCGGATTCCCATTTTAGAAGATTCTTGGTAGCCTTTGCATTTCTAAGTCGAAAAGACCTTAACCCCTCGGTTACATAGGGCTTTCATTACATGGGCTAAGATACTTGCTAGGGAGCGCATCTAGTGTAGTGGTATCATAGTACCCTCCCACGGTACTGACCCGGGGTTTAATTCCCCGGATGCACATGACCATTTTGTAATTTACTCGAAAATATTGTTCTCGACAGTGTTTAAGGTTAGCCTCGGATTCCAATTTTAGAAGATTCTTGGTAGCCTTTTCATTTGTAAGTCGAAAAGACCTTAACCCCTCGGTTACATAGGGCTTTCATTACATGGGCTAAGATATTTGCAAGGGAGCGCATCTAGTGTAGTGGTATCATAGTACCCTCCCACGGTACTAACTGAGGTTCGATTCCCCGGATGCGCATGACGATTTAGTTTACTCAAAAATATTGTTCTCGACAGTGTTTAAGGTTTAGCCTCGGATTCCCATTATAAAAGATTCTAGGTAGCCTTTTCATTTGTAAGTCGAAAATACCTTAACCCCTCGGTTACATAGGGCTTTCATTACATTGGCTAAGATACTTGCAAGGGAGCGCATCTAGTGTAGTGGTATCATAGTACCCTCCCACGGTACTGACCGGGGTTCGATTCCCAGGATGTGCATGACCATTTTGTTTACTCGAAAATATTGTTCTCGACAGTGTTTAAGGTTAGCCTCGGATTCCCATTTTAGAAGATTCTTGGTAGCCTTTTCATTTGTAAGTCGAAAAGACCTTAACCCCTCGGTTACATAGGGCTTTCAGTACATGGGCTAAGATACTTGCAAGGGTGCTTATCTAGTGTAGTGGTATCATAGTACCCTCCCACGGTACTGACCGGGGTTCGATTCCCCGGATGCGCATGACCATTTTGTTTACTCGAAAATATTGTTCTCGACAGTGTTTAAGGTTAGCCTCGGATTCCCATTTTAGAAGATTCTTGGTAGCCTTTTCATTTGTAAGTCGAAAAGACCTTAACCCCTCGGTTACATAGGGCTTTCAGTACATGGGCTAAGATACTTGCAAGGGTGCTTATCTAGTGTAGTGGTATCATAGTACCCTCCCACGGTACTGACCGGGGTTCGATTCCCCGGATGCGCATGACCATTTTGTTTACTCGAAAATATTGTTCTCGACAGTGTTTAAGGTTAGCCTCGGATTCCCATTTTAGAAGATTCTTGGTAGCCTTTTCATTTGTAAGTCGAAAAGACCTTAACCCCTCGGTTACATAGGGCTTTCAGTACATGGGCTAAGATACTTGCAAGGGTGCTTATCTAGTGTAGTGGTATCATAGTACCCTCCCACGGTACTGACCGGGGTTCGATTCCCCGGATGCGCATGACCATTTTGTTTACTCGAAAATATTGTTCTCGACAGTGTTTAAGGTTAGCCTCGGATTCCCATTTTAGAAGATTCTTGGTAGCCTTTTCATTTGTAAGTCGAAAAGACCTTAACCCCTCGGTTACATAGGGCTTTCAGTACATGGGCTAAGATACTTGCAAGGGTGCTTATCTAGTGTAGTGGTATCATAGTACCCTCCCACGGTACTGACCGGGGTTCGATTCCCCGGATGCGCATGACCATTTTGTTTACTCGAAAATATTGTTCTCGACAGTGTTTAAGGTTAGCCTCGGATTCCCATTTTAGAAGATTCTTGGTAGCCTTTTCATTTGTAAGTCGAAAAGACCTTAACCCCTCGGTTACATAGGGCTTTCAGTACATGGGCTAAGATACTTGCAAGGGTGCTTATCTAGTGTAGTGGTATCATAGTACCCTCCCACGGTACTGACCGGGGTTCGATTCCCCGGATGCGCATGACCATTTTGTTTACTCGAAAATATTGTTCTCGACAGTGTTTAAGGTTAGCCTCGGATTCCCATTTTAGAAGATTCTTGGTAGCCTTTTCATTTGTAAGTCGAAAAGACCTTAACCCCTCGGTTACATAGGGCTTTCAGTACATGGGCTAAGATACTTGCAAGGGTGCTTATCTAGTGTAGTGGTATCATAGTACCCTCCCACGGTACTGACCGGGGTTCGATTCCCCGGATGCGCATGACCATTTTGTTTACTCGAAAATATTGTTCTCGACAGTGTTTAAGGTTAGCCTCGGATTCCCATTTTAGAAGATTCTTGGTAGCCTTTTCATTTGTAAGTCGAAAAGACCTTAACCCCTCGGTTACATAGGGCTTTCAGTACATGGGCTAAGATACTTGCAAGGGTGCTTATCTAGTGTAGTGGTATCATAGTACCCTCCCACGGTACTGACCGGGGTTCGATTCCCCGGATGCGCATGACCATTTTGTTTACTCGAAAATATTGTTCTCGACAGTGTTTAAGGTTAGCCTAGGATTCCCATGTTAAAAGATTCTTTGTAGCCTTTTCATTTGTAAGTCGAAAAGACCTTTACCCCTCGGTTACATAGGGCTTTCAGTACATGGGCTAAGATACTTGCAAGGGTGCTTATCTAGTGTAGTGGTATCATAGTACCCTCCCACGGTACTGACCGGGGTTCGATTCCCCGGATGCGCATGACCATTTTGTTTACTCGAAAATATTGTTCTCGACAGTGTTTAAGGTTAGCCTCGGATTCCCATTTTAGAAGATTCTTGGTAGCCTTTTCATTTGTAAGTCGAAAAGACCTTAACCCCTCGGTTACATAGGGCTTTCAGTACATGGGCTAAGATACTTGCAAGGGTGCTTATCTAGTGTAGTGGTATCATAGTACCCTCCCACGGTACTGACCGGGGTTCGATTCCCCGGATGCGCATGACCATTTTGTAATTTACTCGAAAATATTGTTCTCGACAGTGTTTAAGGTTAGCCTCGGATTCCCATTTTAGAAGATTCTTGGTAGCCTTTTCATTTGTAAGTCGAAAAGACCTTAACCCCTCGGTTACATAGGGCTTTCAGTACATGGGCTAAGATACTTGCAAGGGTGCTTATCTAGTGTAGTGGTATCATAGTACCCTCCCACGGTACTGACCGGGGTTCGATTCCCCGGATGCGCATGACCATTTTGTTTACTCGAAAATATTGTTCTCGACAGTGTTTAAGGTTAGCCTCGGATTCCCATTTTAGAAGATTCTTGGTAGCCTTTTCATTTGTAAGTCGAAAAGACCTTAACCCCTCGGTTACATAGGGCTTTCATTACATGGGCTAAGATATTTGCAAGGGAGCGCATCTAGTGTAGTGGTATCATAGTACCCTCCCACGGTACTAACCGAGGTTCGATTCCCCGGATGCGCATGACGATTTAGTTTACTCAAAAAATATTGTTCTCGACAGTGTTTAAGGTTTAGCCTCGGATTCCCATTTTAAAAGATTCTTGGTAGCCTTTTCATTTGTAAGTCGAAAAGACCTTAACCCCTCGATTACATAGGGCTTTCATAACATGGGCTAAGATACCTTCAAGGGAGTGCATCTAGTGTAGTGGTATCATAGTACCCTCCCACGGTACTGACCGGGGTTCGATTCCCCGGATGCGCATGACGATTTAGTTTACTCAAAAATATTGTTCTCGACAGTGTTTAAGGTTAGCCTCGGATTCCCATTTTAAAAGATTCTTGGTAGCCTTTTCATTTGTAAGTCGAAAAGACCTTAACCCCTCGGTTACATAGGGCTTTCATTACATGGGCTAAGATACCTTCAAGGGAGTGCATCTAGTGTAGTGGTATCATAGTACCCTCCCATGGTACTGACCGGGGTTCGATTCCCCTGATGCGCATGACCATTTTGTTTACTTGAAAATATTGTCCTCGATCGAACCCCTCGGTTACATAGGATGTTCATTACATGGGCTAAGATACTTGCTGTAGTGGTATCATAGTACCCTTCCACGGTATTGACTGGGGTTCAATTCCCCGGATGCGCATTCTCATTTTGTTTACTTGAAAATATTGTTCTCAACAGTGTTTAAAGTTAGCCTAGGATTCTCATTTTAAAAGATTCTTGGTAGCCTTTTCATTTGTAAGTCGAAAAGACCTTAACCCCTCGGTTACATAGGGCTTTCAGTACATGGGCTAAGATACTTGCAAGGGTGCTTATCTAGTGTAGTGGTATCATAGTACCCTCCCACGGTACTGACCGGGGTTCGATTCCCCGGATGCGCATGACCATTTTGTTTACTCGAAAATATTGTTCTCGACAGTGTTTAAGGTTAGCCTCGGATTCCCATTTTAGAAGATTCTTGGTAGCCTTTTCATTTGTAATTCGAAAAGACCTTAACCCCTCGGTTACATAGGGCTTTCATTACATGGGCTAAGATACTTGAAAGGGAGCGCATCTAGTGTAGTGGTATCATAGTACCCTCCCACGGTATTGACCGGGGTTCGATTCCCCGGATGCGCATGACCATTTTGTTTACTCGAAAATATTGTTCTGGACGGTGTTTAAAGTTAGCCTAGGATTCCCATTTTAGAAGATTCTTGGTAGCCTTTTCATTTGTAAGTCGAAAAGACCTTAACCCCTCGGTTACATAGGGCTTTCATTACATGGGCTAAGATACTTGCAAGGGAGCGCATCTAGTGTAGTGGTATCATAGTACCCTCCCACGGTACTAACCGAGGTTCGATTCCCCGGATGCGCATGACGATTTAGTTTACTCAAAAATATTGTTCTCGACAGTGTTTAAGGTTTAGCCTCGGATTCCCATTATAAAAGATTCTAGGTAGCCTTTTCATTTGTAAGTCGAAAATACCTTAACCCCTCGGTTACATAGGGCTTTCATTACATGGGCTAAGATACTTGCAAGGGAGCGCATCTAGTGTAGTGGTATCATAGTACCCTCCCACGGTACTGACCGGGGTTCGATTCCCCGGATGCGCATGACCATTTTGTTTACTCGAAAATATTGTTCTCGACAGTGTTTAAGGTTAGCCTCGGATTCCCATTTTAGAAGATTCTTGGTAGCCTTTTCATTTGTAAGTCGAAAAGACCTTAACCCCTCGGTTACATAGGGCTTTCATTACATGGGCTAAGATACTTGCAAGGGAGCGCATCTAGTGTAGTGGTATCATAGTACCCTCCCACGGTACTGACCGGGGTTCGATTCCCCGGATGCGCATGACCATTTTGTTTACTCGAAAATATTGTTCTCGACAGTGTTTAAGGTTAGCCTCGGATTCCCATTTTAGAAGATTCTTGGTAGCCTTTTCATTTGTAAGTCGAAAAGACCTTAACCCCTCGGTTACATAGGGCTTTCATTACATGGGCTAAGATACTTGCAAGGGAGCGCATCTAGTGTAGTGGTATCATAGTACCCTCCCACGGTACTGACCGGGGTTCGATTCCCCGGATGCGCATGACCATTTTGTTTACTCGAAAATATTGTTCTCGACAGTGTTTAAGGTTAGCCTCGGATTCCCATTTTAGAAGATTCTTGGTAGCCTTTTCATTTGTAAGTCGAAAAGACCTTAACCCCTCGGTTACATAGGGCTTTCATTACATGGGCTAAGATATTTGCAAGGGAGCGCATCTAGTGTAGTGGTATCATAGTACCCTCCCACGGTACTAACCGAGGTTCGATTCCCCGGATGCGCATGACGATTTAGTTTACTCAAAAATATTGTTCTCGACAGTGTTTAAGGTTTAGCCTCGGATTCCCATTATAAAAGATTCTAGGTAGCCTTTTCATTTGTAAGTCGAAAATACCTTAACCCCTCGGTTACATAGGGCTTTCATTACATTGGCTAAGATACTTGCAAGGGAGCGCATCTAGTGTAGTGGTATCATAGTACCCTCCCACGGTATTGACTGGGGTTTGATTCCCCGGATGCGCATGACCATTTTGTTTACTCGAAAATATTGTTCTCGATAGTGTTTAAGGTTAGCCTCGGATTCCCATTTTAAAAGATTCTTGGTAGCCTTTTCATTTGTAAGTCGAAAAGACCTTAACCCCTCGATTACATAGGGCTTTCATAACATGGGCTAAGATACTTTCAAGTGAGCGCATCTAGGGTAGTGGTATCATAGTACCCTCCCACGGTTCTTTTCGGGGTTCGATTCCTCGGATGTGCATGACCATTTTGTTTACTCGAAAATATTGTTCTCGACACAGTTTAAGGTTAGCCTCGGATTCCCATTTTAAAAGATTCTTGGTAGCCTTTTCATTTGTAAGTCGAAAAGACCTTAACCCCTCGGTTACATAGGGCTTTCATTACATGGGCTAAGATACTTGCAAGGGAGTGCATCTAGTGTAGTGGTATCATAGTACCCTCCCATGGTACTGACCGGGGTTCGATTCCCCTGATGCGCATGACCATTTTGTTTACTTGAAAATATTGTCCTCGATCGAACCCCTCGGTTACATAGGATGTTCATTACATGGGCTAAGATACTTGCTGTAGTGGTATCATAGTACCCTTCCACGGTATTGACTGGGGTTCAATTCCCCGGATGCGCATTCTCATTTTGTTTACTTGAAAATATTGTTCTCAACAGTGTTTAAAGTTAGCCTAGGATTCTCATTTTAAAAGATTCTTGGTAGCCTTTTTATTTGTATGTCGAAAGGCACTTAACCCCTCGGTTACATTGGGCTTTCATTACATGGGTTTACGAGGGAGTGCATCTAGTGTAGTGGTATCATAGTACCCTCCACAGTACTGCCTGGGGTTTGATTCCCCTGATGCGCATGTCCATTTTGTGTACTTGAAAATATTGTTCATACCTTCCGTATTTTAAAATTATTTGTATACAAATTGTGACCCGGATCTCGCAGATATTTCTTTCTCGATAGTGTTTAAGGTCAGCCTAGGATACTAATTTTAAAAGATTCTTAGTAGCCTTTAATTTTAAAAGATTCTTAGTAGCCTTTTCATTTGTATGTCGAAAGGCACTTAACCCCTCAGTTACATTGGGCTTTCATTACATGAGCTAAGATTCTTACAAGGGAGCGTATCTAGTATAATGGTATCATAGTGTCGTCCCATGGTACTAACTGGGGTTCAATTCCCCAAATGCGCATGTCCATTTTGTTTGTTCGAAAATATTGTTCTCGACAGTGTTTAAGGTCGTTCTAGGAATCTAATTTTAAAAGATTCTTAGTAGCCTTTTCATTTGTATGTCAAAAGACATTTAACCCCTCAGTTACACACGGCTTTCATTACATGAGCTAGGATTCTAACAAGCGTTCATTACATGAGCTAGGATTCTAACAAGCGAGCTCATCTAGTGTAGTGGTATCATAGTACCCTCCCACTACTGTATTATTTAATTTTAGATAATTAACAGTTTTTATTAATTATTATTATTTATTCATTCTTGGCTGGCCAAAGACAATTTTACCCTTATTTTTTTTTAATAAAAATAATAATAATAACACATATTATCAATTTACAAAAAAAAAAAAAAAAAAAAAAAAAAAAAAAAAAAAAAAAAAAAAAAAAAAAAAA
>NW_019268542.1:2171157-2201263 GCF_002738365.1 Cucurbita moschata
AAAAAAAAAAAAAAAAAAAAAAAAAAAAAAAAAAAAAAAGAAGAGTGGATGAGGGTTGGCAGAGCCCGCCAAGATTCTTTGAAAAAATTTGTCTATGAACTTCCAATCTTGAAGCTCTTACAAACACTGTCCAACATTCCAAGAAAATCTCTCACAATCACAAATATCCTCAGCGGATTCGTCTCCTCTTTGCTCACATTTCCATGGAAGTACTCTGTGATTTCCCTCACGCTCGACATCACCCCTTCTTCGTCCTTCCTCACCTCCTCCATCGTCTTCTTCACGTAGCTCATGAATCCCTTCATGGCGCCTACGAAATTCCCGCTCCTTTCATCCACGCTCAACTCCTTCCCCACCAGTTTTTGCAGTTTCGCCATTCCGTCGTTCAGATTCCCCCTCAAGCTTGCAACAACTTTCAGATCGATCGTTGCCGCTCGCTTCACGTTGTGCAATTCCGTGCTCAGGCCGGACACCAGATCTAATCCCATTCTTCGGTAATCGTTCTCTCTTTCTTCTATTGTTCTCGATTTGTTTTTTTGGCTGATTTTCCCCATTATGCTACCGGACACTCTGATTCCTTCTGATCGGATCATTTCTTGCACTACGAAGTGGAGTAGGGAGGTTTTTCCGTCGGTTCCTTTGACGTCGGATAGTTTTAGGAGTGCGTCTAGTTTGAATGCTCTTGCGCCTCCTCTGCTTGTTCCGACGTTCATTCGGTTCCCTGTTTTTAGCACCGCTTCCAGTAGTTTCAGGAAGAGCCTGCTCGATTTTAGCTCCTTACAGGCTTCCTGATGGAACATAAATTGAAGTAGCGTTAGAAAGAGTGAGTGAGTTCAAATTTGAAATGATTCATATCAGTTTAGCATCTACGAACTAAGAAAGAATGAGTTCGATTTGGCCATGATTAATGCCATTTTAGCATCTCTAGATATTGCTTTTACAGAGGATGGAAGAAGATTTAGACATCTTTGGTTACTGTTCTTGTTGGGGAACAGAACTGGAAGTAGAATTATAAGGAGTGAGTTTAGTTTTTTATGGTGATTGATGTTACTGTTCTTCTTTGTTACCTCTAGTATGGAAAACGAATTCCGGAGATGATTCACTTCATCTTCAAAAGTTTCTCTGTAAAGCATGGCTTCTACTCGTTGGAAGGCGAATGGTATTTTCAGAATTGATATCACAAAATTTTCTGTAAACCCCAATTCACCGATGTTTCCTTCATAGCTTAACAATTTGGCCTCTTCTTCCTGTGTTGGTACCATCTTCACCAGTGCTTCAAGTTGTCTCAAACGCATCCCCGTCCCTGTTTTTCATATGAGAATCATTAATAAACTATGGAGCTCTGGGTCTTTTGGGTTCCTATCTTGTTCTAAGAATCAGGTATTTTCTTATTTAAAGAGATCCATACCTTGTTCTATGGCTTCACAAACTTGTTCTGTAGAGAGATTCAGGGCTTTTAAGAGAATGGTTAGGTTCTGAAGTCTCTTTGCCTCTAGTATATGCTTGGTTGGAGAAGGGCTTTTGTTGCTAGCATCACCATTCTTCATTGAATCATGTTGGTTGTAGCCAAATAGTGACTCAATCATTTCTTCGTCTAGCCTGTTTTATCATGAGTTCAATCAGCAAAAAGTTGAAATAATTCAAATAGTCAAGAACCAAGACTTACTCAAATGAACTCCATCTTAGCTTGTCCCAAACCATTGATCGATCTGGTGCAGCTCTTACTTTGTCCCAGTGGAGAGGCTTAAGTTTGGGCCGCGAATTTCCCTCTTTTCCAAATGCCATGAATTGAGGGAGCTTGGAAGGAAGAGGTGGTGGAGTTTTGAAAGAGTAAGCCTTTGCTTTCAAACTTGGTGGTGGAGAAGGGGGTGGAGGGATAGAAGATGATGGTAGTGAAGGTTTAGCAGCAGGATTAGGTGATGTCAGATCATTCCATGGTATTTGAGATAACGAAGAAGAATCTGACATTGCTGGAGATGATGATCTTAACAATGCAGATGAGGAAGTAGATCCAGTTGAAAAGGGTGAAGAGAGGGAAAAAGAGCTGCGATCCGTGATTGGCGGCGGTGGCGGCGGTGGTGGCGGAGGCGGAGATATAGATGGGACATTCTTTTGGCCACCTACAGAGAGGGAAACCATCTGCATTTTGCTTTCTGGATTGCAAGGAGAAAGGGTAATATGCGACTGGTCAGAAGTTGATGGTTTGTTAGAATCATCACATTGTGTTGTTTCCAATTTACTTGGTAAGTTCATAGTTGGCACTGAACAAGTAGATTTTGTTATCACATTAGCAGAAGAAGATTCTGAAGCATTTGAAAGGCGAGCATTCGACAAATTGGAATCACCACAAGAATGGAATGATTCCTCATCATCAGAAGAACAAGATTTAACAGGAGTAATTCTATCCCCAGATGAGGAATCAGCTTTAGCAGATACGCATTGTATTGATTTACTATCATCTTCCTCATGAACATACATCATTTCCTTGGTTGAAGAAACACTTACATTATCAAATTCTGAATCTAACATCTCTTGGCCCCTTTCCCCCTCTTTATGAACAGATATCTCCTTTTCACTTACAGAACATTGGGTCTGTTCTTCTTCAGCATCCATTCCAAGCATACCGAGATCGAACGGATCAAGGCCAGATTTTGGTGATTTTGGTGAATTTGGTTTAGCTGACTTCTCTACTGTTTCACTCTTAACAGAAAGCTTCTCCGTGGCTTCCTCTCTCTGAGTTTTGAACTTCTTGCAGACCCAAAAGGCAATAATAGAGCATATCAAAATGGTGACTCCTGCAGACACAAGAACTGCAACAAGAATTTTTCTGACTCTTCCTTCTCTTGCATCTTCCTCTCTTTTAGGTTTGTATACTGGTCGTCTCTTGTGCAAGCGAAGCTGATGAGGGTGGGAGTGCTCATGAATGTGCACTCGATGAGTTGCCACATGAACAGGGGAAGGAGCAATGGCTGCCGGTGATGGAGACGGCGACGGCGACGGCGACGGCGAAAACGAAAGATCCGATGGTAAGCTCTTGAGTCCAAGTAGAGCTCTGAATCTCTCCAGAATGAAAGGCTCATTTCCTCGACTCTCATCTTCCCCCGAAACCCTCTCTAACTCTTCAACATCGAAGCTCTCTGCTGCATTCAATGGTGAGTTAGCAATCAAAATGTGGGAGTTCTGCGTTGAAAAAGGTATGGACATGAAGATAATAATCATGAGAACACAACCCATTTTGTGTTGAATCGAGATTCATCAAAACCCAAGTAAGAATTTGTTCCAAAGAAACTCTGTAGTTTTCACATTCTGGAACCTAATGTTGGGTACTGCAGGGAGATTCGATGGCAGAGAAGAGGAGGAAGACGAGAGTCTTTAATGCTACTCCAAGGAACCTCTCTGAACATGGCTGTTGTTTGTTTTTGGGTATGTAAACTGACCTTCCTTACCTTTTCTTTTGATTTACTCTTGTTTTATCAGTCATTATCCCCCATAAACCTCATCTGCAGAAGCACCATTAAATGCACTTGTTTCTGCATCACCCAACTCAGTCTCCATTCTGTTGTCTTGTTTTGTTTCTTCTGCTTTGTGTTAGAGAAAAGTTAAGCATGCTTTTTCGCTGCTAGTTGGTCCGTGATTCAGAGCTTTTCGAAGCTAATGATTCATCTGATTTGAAAAAAAACTTGAGTCTGATGTTAAAAATGTAAGATTTGGCAGTTGAAACAGAGGGCTTTAGGAGATTAAAAAAAAAATAAGCTCACAGAATCAAGAACAGCAGAAAAAAGTATCTTTTGTGGGACCTCTGTTTCTAATGGAGCTGCCTTACAGATGGAGGAAGACGGGAGCCATAAGTTTTCACCAACTTCATAATTAAGAGAGAGAATAGGAGGAGATAGAAATAGGTTTGGGTGGGGACAAATGATACCACACCTTTTAGATAGAATGGAAATGAAAACTACAACCATTTAAGACCTAAACTCTCTAATTCACTTGGCCGTTTAGACCCCAAATTTTTTTGTTATTTTAATTCATGAAACTACAAAATGTTTATGTTTTGAAACGAAATAAAAAATTTAGGCTTTGTTTTTTAAATTCTAAAATGTCTTTTTTTAATTACTATGGTTTTGTTGAAAATAATTATGTTTTTGGTGTTTGGTTTTTTTTAAATTGTATTGGTTCTAGTCAAATTTTCAATTTATGATAATGATTTTAAAAGTTCTAGACTTAAATAAATAGACAGTTTAGTCATTATAATTATTTTCCTTATTTTCTGATTGAGTTGGTGAATTTCACCAGAATATTTACTCGTTTTGTACACATTCGAGTGTTGGCATCTCAATGTCATGCATGCCTGTGTGCCTATGAGTTTCGTGTGTTTCTCCAATCTCACATGTTGTGCGTGAGCGTGTGTTCAACCTCTCTGTTCCTACCCATTTTGGATGTCCAAATCACCCAATTTTATGGGTTTCTACCAAGTTTAGTGACCAACTTTAAATGCTAAAATTTTCTATTTTGAGCCCCACAGAGATTCATCTTAAAACTGAATTCTACACATTTGAGAGTTTTCTTTGGAGAATTTGAGTGAGTGAGCCAAAGAATAACCTCTCGAGAACACAAAGATCACAATGGAAACAAGTATCAATGGAGAACACGGTTGAGTTTATAACTTAGCATGAGAATGGACTTTATTTTAGAGAGGTTTACTTGACCATACAACTTTTTAGGGGATTTAATATCAATCAAGATGAGATTACAAGACGCTCCTTAAGACATACTACACTGATCTTTTAGAGCCCCATCCCACCACTAGTAGATATTATCCTTTTTCGGGCTTTTCTTTAAGATTTTTAAAACGTGTCTGTTAGGGAGAGGTTTCCACACTCTTATAAATAATTATTTTCCTTTACAACCGATATGGGATCTCAACATCTTTCAGGACGCAAAGAATTATTTGTTCTCCTCTACAACTGATACTGTCTTCTTTGGACTTTTTCTTTCGTGTTAGGGAGAGGTTTCCATACCCTTATAAAGAATTATTCGTTCTCCCACACAACCGATGTGGGATCTTACATTCTAACTCCGCTCGAGACCCAACGTCCATCGCTAGCAGATATTGTCCTCTTTGGGCTTTCTCTTTCGGACTTCCCCTCAAGGTTTTAAAAACTTGTTTGCTAGGGAGAGGTTTCTACACCCTCATAAAGAATGATTCCTTTTCCTCCTTAATCGATGAGGGATCTCACAATTCACTCCGTTCAAGGCCTAGTATCTACTGTTAGTAGATATTGTCTTTTCTGGGGTTCCCCTCAAGGTTTTAAAACGCGTCTTCAGAGAGGTTTCAACACTCTTATAAAAAAATGCTTCGTTCTCCTCTCCAACCGATGTGGGATTTCACAATCCACCCCCTTCGGAGCCTAACGTCCTCGTTGGCACTCGTTCCTCTCTCCAATGAATGTGGAATCTCACATAACTTTTCTCGGATGAAAAACGTGGTGGCGGTAAAGAGGTATCTACAGCAGAGGTATTTATAATATTCTAAACTTTACGCATTTACGTGTTCTTCTAGATTTATTCTCAAAACATCTAAATAAATAAATCTTTCTAAAAAGTTCTAAAAATATGTTCTTTCTAAAACATTTTATAAATTTCTTAGGCCATAAATTCATGCAATTTTTGAGCGACTGATGATCTTTTAAGATTATTTTCAAATTAAATTTAAAATGAGCGGAAAATAATTAGTATTATAAGATGATAGAGATGTGTGGAGTAAATGGTCCATCCCTTTCTGATGTGAGGTATGTATGTGGTTATGAAAGGAAGAAATGAAAGCAAAATGTGAAGGGGATGAAAGGGAAAAGGCAAAAGAGGAGAAATTTGATGACTGAATAATGGGAAGCAAAGGAACGTAAAAGTACTTTCTCTTTCTTGCATTTGATATTAGTTGGCTCCAACTTCCCAAGTTCCGATGTGGGACACACTTCTATATTGACAACCAAAATACGACACACTAGTTCTTCCATTCATTCATGCTTGAATGGACTCAAGAATTTTTACTCACAAACCAATAAAAATTGTTATCAAGTAATACCTCTCGTTTGTTTAAATGAAAATTATCTTTTAAAAGCGAATAAATTTTAAACTCTTTTTTTTTTTTTTAATAGCCAAGTTAAAAATAAAAATAGTCGAAAAATTGCGAGAACTCTGACGAGGCACTAGAGTTTTTGCAACTCTAATCAACCACCCACAACCCCTCTTGAGGGAGAGTGAAAGCTTGGTATTAGAGCTAACAACTGGTATCAGAACGAGGTGAAATTCATCTGGATCTGTGAAGATGGAAATTTCAAAGATTAGAATTAAAAAGTTTGATGGATTCGATTTTAGTTTCTAGAAGATGCAGATTGAAGATTGTCTGTACCAGAAAGGTCTTCACGAACCTCTGCTGGGGTGAAGTCAGATACTATGACCACGGAGTAGTGGAAGCTCAAGGATCGTCAGGCCTTAGGGTTGATCTGATTGTCGTTGTCCAAAAACGTGGCGTTCAATATAATCAAGGAGAAGACAACGTCAGATTTGTTGAAGGCGCTGTCGAATATGTACGAGAAACCATCGGCTATGAACAAGGTGTATTTGATGTGAAGGCTGTTTAATCTAGAAATGTCTAAAGGTGGATCTGTTATTGGTCATATAAACGAATTCAATATGATTACAAGTCAACTGAGTTCGGTGGATATTAATTTCGAAGATGAAATTAAGGCATTGATTTTGATGTCATCTTTACCCGAGTTGTGGGATACTATTGTTGCCACGATCAGCAGTTCACGAGGATCTGATAAACTGAAGTTTGATGAAATCAAGATGTAGTTCTTAGTGAAAGTATTCACAAACGGGAAATCGGAGATTCATCAGGCCATGCTCTCAGTGTTGATCGAAGGGGAAGAAGTAAATCAAAGGGCCGAAACAATGGGCAATCAAAATAAAGGAATCGAGGAAAATCTCCAAACAAACCAAACGTCTGTTGGAGTTGTGGAGAAAAAGATCACTTTCAGGCAGATTGTACAAAGTGGAAACAGAATCATAAATCAGAAGATGACGATGAGTCGGTAAATTCAGCAGAAGACACTGGAGATGCTTTAATCCTCAGCGTGGACAGTTCGATTGAATCCTGGATTTTGGATTCAGGTGCATCTTTTCATTCGTCTCTAAATAAAGAGTTGTTTAGAAATTTCAAGTTTGGAAATTTCGAGGAGGTGTATCTTGCCGACAACAAAGATTTGAAGATTGAAAGAAAAGGGGATGTCTGCATAAAAACTCCGACAAGAAATCAGTGAACATTAAAGGATGTCAAATATATTCCTAGTCTCAAGAAGAACCTGATCTCTATTGGTCAGTTGGATAGCACAGGTTATGCAACAAAGTTTAAGAAGAGTTCGTGAAAGATTGTGAAGGGTGCTATGGTGGTAGCACGTGGCACAAAATCTGGAACCTTATACACCATTGCAGGGTGTATGAACATAGCTGCTGTTGCTGAGAGTGCTTCAAATTCAAGTCTATGAAATAATAGACTTGGACATGTGAGCGTAAAAGGAATGAAGATGCTGGCTGCGGAAGGAGTTTTGGAAGGTCTGAAATTTGTTGATATAAGTCTTTGTGAGAATTGCGTTCTGAGCAAAAAGAAACGAGTTAGCTTCACAAAGACTATCAAAGAATTGAAGAAAAGTACCGGGACAACGAAGCAAGTGGGAGTTGAGGTTGAGTTGCTGAAATATTCACGTAGTGATGTTGCTTAACCCGATGTTAATTAGACTTGGAGGAGGAAGTACAAGATAGTTTGAGGATATTAGTAATTCCGACCTAGGCCAAACAAGTGACTATGCTATGTTGTAGTAACATGATATGATGTAAACATAATTCACAGACTCACATGTTATAAATGATTAGAAGTTTGACTTACGATTTTAAGCCATGAGGACCTCATACATTTTTTTTGTGTCATATGCACCAGAATACCTCCTCATAATGATTAGTATGGTCGTGTACCTTATGGCATTTATGTTCACCATAATAAATATTATACGGGTTCTTTCCCTCTAAGGTGTTCGGCAACCTGTTAGCAAATGTTAGCCTAACGACCCAATCCTAGGAGTACGCAAGTCTTCTTGGTGCGTCCATGTGCGCATGCATGAGTTGTGTAGAGAAATACTACACATCCAACCCTCCCGGACTAAGAAGCTGCCTAAGGTCATGCCATGTTTTTAAAAGGGTAAGTCCCAACATCACATGCGTTTGCATTTTTCAACCCCGATACTGGAGTTACTTACAGAGTATTTAAAATACCCAAGTCACATGCTACTCTTATTTTTCAGCTGAAAGTAATCTCCATGACAGCTCAAGGAATCTACTCGTCATGTCTTTATTTTCAATAAAGAATTCTCAATTAGTGTTTGATATGCATGTAGTAATTTCGCAAATCAAAGGATCAATTTGCATTGACATCAACTTAAATTCAAAAATTTTGATCGTCTTTAACTAATGTCGTCATCTGTACATAGGAGCCTTACATTTACTTAAAAAATATTAAATGTAATTTGAGTATTTAAAAATACTCCGTAAGTGACCTCACTGTTTGAGTCGAAAAATGCAATCACATGCAATCATGGTTTACCGTGGAACCTTCTTTTTATGATTATGTCTTAGACATAACTTTCTTTTCCGAGTAAAGTTAAATGCATAGTACTTCTCTATATATGAATCCACTAGGCGAGAGCTCGTATACATAGCCCCTAGACTTGACTATAGGCTATGGCACACTCGTGCGGCCAGAAATTAAGGAAAAGAAAGGAGTGCACATTATATCATAGGTATGCGTTTGTACAAATTATACTGTGAAATATCTCATGCTTATGACATACAACATGCATAGATAGTAATTTTCATTCGTTTGAACCTTTTTCAGTCTTTTTTTTTCTTAAGATCAGTCTCATTTGGATGTGATCTCATTTCATTCCTATACCCTTTTACTGAGGCATCACAAGTGTATATTAGTTGATTTATTAAATCAACTCATTTATTATTTAACAAAGAAAAATACATAAATGGAGGCTTAGTGAATTTTTTTTTAATAAATAGTGAGTATATTGTAATTATTATGATGGTGAAAAAAAAAAAAACTAATCGAAGAGGGTAAAGATGGAATTAAGAGCTCTTATCGAAAGGCCAATACAAAAGTAATAAACCAATTTATTGAGTAAAACAGCGGTACATGAACGTATCGATATTACATCTGAATGAGAGTGATCTTTAAGATAGAATAACTAAAAAATACTTAAAAGAATTTAAAATTACTGTCTATACCAACAGGGTGCACCTTCTTTTTTCGGCGGCGGAATCATAGAAACTCAAAAGTTAAGCATGCTTTATTTTAAGCAATTTCATACCGGGTGACCTTCTGGGAATTTTCCTACGATACATATGAGTAAAAACAAAACATACTAAAAGGACGGACTCGTATGGGTATGTGAGGATAGTCTTTACTCTTAGAACCAGTAAGTAAGTGACATGACCATGTCACAGGGGAATGTCGGAGCACACATGGGACGTTACATAATTTGTTCATTAAAATTGTATTAATAAATGGGCCATCCTACAATTATATTAAATTTTAGAAAACTAGTTAAGAGCTTATATTAAGATGAAAATGTTATAAAAAGACGCTAGCAGATATTGTCTTTTTTGGGCTTTTCCTTTCGGGCTTCCCCCTCAAGGCTTTAAAACGCGTACTAGGGGAAGGTTTCCACACCCTTATAAAGGGTGGTTTGTTCTCTTCCCCAACCAATGTAGGACACCACAATCCACCCCCCTTGGGGGCCCAGCGTCCTTACTGGCACACTACCTCATGTCTACTCCCCTTCGGGGAACAGCGAGAAGACTGACACATCATCTAGTGTCTAGCTCTAATACCATTTGTAACAACCTAGACCCACCGCTAGCAGATATTATCCTCTTTGGGCTTTCCCTGGTGGTTTGTTCTCCTCCCCAACCAATATGGGACACCACAATCCACCCCCCTTACTCTAATACCATTTGTAACAACCTAAACCCACCGCTAGCAGATATTATCCTCTTTGGGCTTTCCCTGGTGGTTTGTTCTCCTCCCCAACCAATATGGCACCGCCCCCAAATCCAACCCCCTTTGGGCCCAGCATCCTCGCTGGCACTCTTTCCTTCCTCCAATCGATGTGGAACCGCCCCCAAACCCACCCCCTTTTGGGCCCAGCGTCCTTACATGTCTACAACCCTTCAGGGAAGGGCGAGAAGGCTGACACATCATCCGGTGTCTGGCACTAATATTATTTGTAACAACCCAGGTCCACCGCTAGCCGATATTGCCCTCTTTGGGCTTTCCCTTTCGGGCTTCCCCTCAAAGCTTTAAAACGCATCTACTAGGAGAAAGTTTTCACACTCTTATAAAAGGTGATTTATTCTCCTCCCTAACCAATGTGGGACATCACAAATAAACCATCCAAAAATTCAATATAATCGAGGAATCATTCCCATATAGATATAAAAATAATAATGCTATCATCCAACTTAGAACCAATATTTTAAATGAAATCAAATAAAAGTAAGCAATTTATTTCATAGCCATTAAAAGAAGAGAGAAATATTAAATGCAAACATTTATTTATTTTAAGAGGAGAGAGAGAATCCAAGAGAGAGAAAGTCAAAGTCAAAGGAAATGATTTCATACATTATAGCATATGAGTACTTTAATTGAAACAACAAGAAAGAATTTTTGTTGTATTGTAGAATTTATCATTTATTATGTTGAAAAAATATATATAATTTAATTTCAATTCGTTAAAAAATTATAGTATCGAACAAAACGTCAGCTTGAGACTATTATCTTATTAGTATTGTTTAATTTGAGCATAAGCGCTTATGAATTTGCTTTTGGTTTTCTAAAAGATCTCGTGTCAATTAAGATAGTGTTCTTTACTTATAAACCCGTGATCTTCCTCTTAATTAGCCAATGTGGGACTTTTGTCACAACAATCTTCTCTTCGAACATAGAGCCTCCCCTAAGGTCTCTAGAGCCCTCGAACAGCCTCCTCTTAATCGAGACTCGACTCATTATTTAGAACCATTGAACAAAGTACACCCTTTGTTCGACACTTGAGTCACTTTTGACTACACCTTTGAAGCTTACAACTTCTTTGTTCTGACACGGGATTTTACTAAAATGACTTAGTCAAGAGCATGATTCTAATATCAGAATAAGATCCTCGTATAAATAAATTGTCATAAATAGTAAATAGCTATGTATAGTAAAAAAGTTATATTCGATGTCCGACAAAGCTATATATGTAGATAGTTATATATAGTAGATGGGTAAATCTTGGACAAAGTATATATAGTAAGCTAAATAATATATATATATATATATACGATAAAGCTATATGGTAGATAGTTATATATAGTAGATGGGTAAATTTGGTAAAGGTATATATAGTAAGCTGAACAGGTGTACTTTCTGTATTCTCTCTTACGGTACATACTTGAAGTCATCAATACAAATCCTTTAGCCAATATTCTTCTTGCATTTTCTCTATATGTTCTTTGTGTTCATGTAGATCGAGTGTGTGCCCTTCCATTTTCTCTATCTTGTTCTTTGTGTTCATCTAGATCGAGTGTGTGCGTTGTTGTGCGATCCTAACACAAAATACCTCATGCCAACGGAGATCGTGTTCCTTATTTATAAACCCATAAACCTAACACTTTATTGAACTAAAAAACAATTAAAAATAGTTCAACTATAATCTAAGTCGAACACAACATTGAAAACTCAACTTTTACTTTCCCAAACAATGCTCAGGATCTCGCTGAGGTATCCTCGTTAGAAGCACACAAGCAAGTCCCCCGACACCTCAGACTCCTTCGCCCCTGAGACGCCTAATCCTCAAGCTTATCACCCTGGTACCGCTGCTCGTCCTCTGGTTGTAACAAGGTAGTTTGTGTCGTTTGTATTGTGAATGATTGTGACAGCGATGTGAAAATAGCTTTTACTTAGAAAGTCGAGAATGGACAACGGGATCTTAGAAGATTTTAAAATTTTGATCGTATATTATTCACCCGTTTCAAATCACGAGTATTTTTTTAGTCGAAATAAGTAAAGGTGAGCGACAATAATTGATACAATCATTTTGTGTTATATTTTTGCATTGCCATCTCTAGACAAACATATTTATGAGCATTTATTATTATGTGTGTGAAAAGGCATATGTTCAAACATTGGGTGTTGATTAGTTTATTGAGGGACCCTTTAGATGAGGGAATGGTAATAAGGGTGAAAACGAGTAAAAAATTACATAATAGTAAATCGGTAAAAAAAAAACGGTAAAGGGAATGGTAATAAGGGTGAAAACGAGTAAAAAATTACATAATAGTAAATCGGTAAAAAAAAACGGTAAAAATAGTAAATGTGGTTTGCATACTTAAAAATATATAATAAGTAGTCTCACGGTCGAGGCCAGGAAGTACAATCACATGCACTCATTGTTATTGGGTCGTGGGTTTCACTTGTTGGTTAAGTCCGACACGAGTTTCGTTTCCTTCACCCATTTTCACGCGAAATTGAAACCCTAACTCTGATCGGTTTCTCTCTCTTTTTCCTGCTTCCAAGTCCATTTTTTTGGCCAAAATTCGGTTGTTATCTTTTGTCACACGTCTCTCTGACTCTCCTTTTGTACTATCATCACCGATGACCGTCACACATCGATGATTGCCAACTCGTGCCTATTCTCTCCTCTCACACGTCTCTCTGACTTTCCTTTTGTACTATCGTCATCGATTACCATCACACACTGATGATTTCCAACTCGTCCCTATTCTCTCCGTTTTTCGATTTCCCTTTCCTTTTTTTCTTTGTTTCTCTCGTATTGCAGGTTTGCTATGGAGGGCGGCTTTAGGGGAGTTATGAAGGCATGGGGGAACGGTTCCTTGCGAGATCCACGACGCTTGGTGGAAATCTCGCGATTTCTAGTGACTTCTCTCTCTTTTTTTTTTTTTTTTTTATTCGTTACAAGTATTATATCACCATAGAGATTGCATAAATCCGTAGATTATGTATTTTGTGCTTTACTAATACGATTATCTCCCTAGTAAAGCATACATTGATATACCAACATTGGCCCAGTTAGAATATTTTAGTAGACCGAGCACCCTAAGATTGTGAGTGGTGATCAGTGGTCAAGACCATAGTGCTCCCATAAATTAGATTAGTCCCGAGGAGCTAGTCCCGAGGAGCTAGTCCCGAGTATCTTGAAAAAATATAAATTTGAGGTTTAAGTTGCCTACACGCCCTAAGAACCTAGTAAACCCGTATATAACATATAAGAATGACTACTAAAGCTTAGTAGGCTTACTAGTAGTGTGAACAATATCATATAGCGAAGATCACTTCTTATTTTCTCCAGTACCTTATAGCATGGTTTGGCAACCAAGGTCAAACCAACCCATATCGATGAGCTTGACCAGATCAATCAAATAGGATAATGTAATGAGGCTACTTAAGCTACTATTGAGTGTAAAGCAAGTAAAAGGGCGGACCACAATGTCGTGAATCGGTCGTGAGAGGGGACTAGGGACTACATGGGTAGTAGTTTAGGATGAGTGTCCCTAGTATGGGTGGAAATGGCCCCAAGCCTACTGAAAAGGGTCATGCCACCATAAATCCATATGAGAGGGACGAGAAACCATACAACTAAACTTAGTAGTTTGGCCTTCGTACACGGCCGCTCCCCCAGATTTAGTACAACTTTATGGCCATGTTTAAGGGTCGTATGCTAATCTTACATAGATAATGTTTAGATGAGATGATGTCATCTGTTCAAACATTTACGACACCATACCAATCATTCTTTGCTACACCAATGCAAGCTAACTACGCCTAAAAATAGAAAAGTTAGTCAACATAGAGATGAGACAAGTTGTTCGATAGATCTACGGCGTTAAAACTCAATGAACAACTTCTAGACCCCAATTGGGTATGTGATAAGCAAGAGAGTCGCTCAAAATTTCGAGATATTCCCAAATACTCAGATAGCCATAAAACTTAGGTCCAAACTTCCAAGGGCCCAAAGGAAAGTCCACGGTAACTTATTATGAATTGGACGTGAGAACGTATAAATAGGCTGCTTACAGAATACTTTTATAATCGTCCCGTTCTATTTTTCTTTTTAGGTTTCCACTGACTACCAAAAAGGAGGAGGAGCATTCTCGAGTTGGCAATCAGAGAGAGGTCGTCCCAAGGTTTTCATATAACTTATTATTATTATATTTGGACTTATAAATAAATATATTAAAAAAAGACAAAAAGAAGTTCAAGAATGAGAGGCATATTGGAGAGATAATAATCGTCTTCCTCGTCTAGAGCTGCAAACCCTTTTGGTCGGGCATATAAATCTTCTCATCTAGATCTCTATGTAAAGACGTTTTTACATATATTTGCTCAAGATGCAAATTCACCGATGTAACAATACTCAGTAAAATTCGAATAGTAATTAATTTCACAATAGGAGAAAACATCTCAACATAATCAATATCTTTCCTTCGTGAATATTCTTTACCTACTAACCGAGCCTTGAACCTCTTTTTTCCATCCGGTTCAGCCTTGATTCTAAACACCATTTGTTCAATAGAGCTCTTTTTCTTATAGGTAACTCAGTCAACGTCCACGTATTATTCTTGTTCATTTCATCATCCATGGCTTGCTCCTGTTTGATGAAAGTTAATTTAGAGAATGATCATGGGTTTATAATCGATTGGTATGAGGCATTTTTGGGAAGCCCAAAGTAAAGTCATGAGAGCTTATGCTCAAAGTGGACAATATCATACCATTATGGAGAGTCGTGATTCCTAACATGGTATCAGAGTCGTGCCCTAAACTTAGTCATGTCAGATTCAAAGGACTCTGGTTCTCCTTTGTCAGTAAGCAACATATAGTGTAGTGAAGATGAATATCTATATGGTGCTCTGATAGTTCTAGATGATCTCCTCAGCATCTGTTTAGGTATCACTTGCTCCACGTCTGGTTCTTCAGCTTGAGCTTTTGTTGTAACAACACTGGGTGAGTTTTTCTGCAACTCAAGCTCGGTCACGTCACAATATCTTAGGATTTTCCTATTCTTGTCATCCCAAGATCTGTACCCAAACATGTCAAAATCATAGCCTATGAAATAGCACTTTACAACTTTAGCATCAAGCCTGTGTCTCTTCTCTGGATCAACGTGAACATACGCAGTGCAATCAAAAGTTCTCGAGTGAGAGTACTTGAGTTCTTTTCATATCCATACTTCGTCTGACACTTCAAACTCCAAGGGTACTGAGGGCCCTTTATTCATCAAATAGATGGTTGTATTCACAGCATCAACCCAAAATGTCTTTTGTAATGCATAATAAATTCTCATGCTCTCTTTGCCCACTCATTCAATATTTTGTTCATCCTTTCTGTTAGGGATGTACATCTAACCCGACAACCCGAACCAACCTAACCTGAATTATAGGGGCTGGGTTAGGTTGGGTTGGATTAATCTTTTGGGTTGAGTTGGATTGATTTTTCTGGACCCAAAGTGACTCGGTTCGGTTTCTGGTTCATAGAATAAAAAACTCGAGTTAGACCCGAAACCGAGAATAAAACTTATAAATAACATTGAGAACTCTGTCGTATGTAAAGGTCTGTCAGAATGGCAATTCGGGCTTACTAAGATATTCCATGCTTGGGTTGAGTCCATATTGTCTATAACGTAAATAAATTAACAAATATCTATTTATTCTATCTTTATACTATTAACTAACAAATCACACTCATAAGTTTTGTTTTAATTTAAAAATATGATTTATGATAGGTTATTTAATATGATTTTGAAGGTATTTTTATTATATAGTTTTTTTAAATTAATCATTTATTTTTTTTAAATTTTATAATCAATTTTTGTTAAATAATGTTGAGACGTTACAATTTTTTCTTATTGTTGTCGATGAATTTGTTTTTTTTTTTTTTAATATTAAAGATTGTTTCGTGTGTGTGAACTTTTAATATTTTTTATCTAAGATTATATCGAATAATTATAAATTGTGAATAAATAAAAAAACTTAAAAAAAGTTAGCCGGAAAATCCAACCCAAAAATAGAGGGTTGGGTTGTGAAAATTTTCGGGTCGGGTTGGGTTACCAATCCAACCAACCCGAACTTTTGGGTTTGGTCAAAAAAATCTCTCAACCCAACTTAACCCGGACCATGTACACCCCTACTTTCTGTAATACCATTTTGTCTTGTCTTACAAGAATTGTCCTCGTTAGTCTAACTCCCTGCACAAATTGTTTTAAACTCTAACTTGTCGTACTCTCCTCCATTGTCAAACATCAAGCATTTAATCTTCAAACCCGTCTGATTTTCAACTTTAACTTTCCACTTCTTTAAGGTGGCAAACACATATGACTTTGTGTTTCAGGAAATAAACTCATAACTTCCCTGCTGAAATCATTGATGAAAGTGACGTAGAACTTTGATTCTCCAATTAATGGAACAAGAGATGGTACCCAAATGTTTGTATGGACCATTTCCAATCGCACTTTATTCAATTCTCTGGCAGCATTTGTGAAACTAATTTGATTCTATTTGCCAATAATGCAGCTCTCACAAGGACCCATATCAATAGATTTCAGGTCTTCTAAAACTCCTTTCGCAACCGACATCTTCATTCTTTTGACATTCATATGTCCAAGTCTATTGTGTCATAGACTTGAACGTGAAGCACTCTCAGCAACAGCAGCCATGTTTATACACCCTGCAGTAGTGTATAAGGTTCCAAATTTTGTGCACATGCTATCACCATAGCACCATTCACGATCTTCCATGAACTCTTTCCAAACTCGGTTGCATAACTTGTGTTATCCAACTAACCAATAGAGATCAGGGTTTTCTTAAGACCAAAAATATATCTGACATCGTTTAATGTCATTGATTTTCTGTGGGAGTTTTTATACAGACATCCCCTTTCCTTCAATCTCCAAAGATTTGTTGTCGGCAAGATGTCTTCTTGAAATATTCAGATTTGAAATTCTGAAACATCTCCTTGTTTGGAGACGAATGAAAAGATGCACCGTAATCCAAAATCCAGAATTCAATCAGATTGTCCACGCTAAAGATTAGAGAATCCTCAATGTCTTCTACTGAATTCATAGAATCTTTATCATCCTTCGATTTGTGATTATGCTTCCTCTTTGGTCTTGTACAATCTGTTCGAAAGTGACCTTTTTCTCCAAAACTCCAACACGTTACGTTTGATTTGTTTGAAAAATTTTCATGGTTCCTTGATTTTGATTAAGTAGGTTGTTTACCGAGTATTTTTATATGAATCCCTTTCTCCTTTCTTTTTCAAGTTTTTGCAGGCTGTCAGTTGAGGTGGAAGAGCGTTCGAGAGTTGTGTGATCACAACGGGGTTGTTCCAGAGCGTCAATCCATTTTTACATTTTGGAGTCTTTATATTCTCTTTTATAATTGTATTCCTCATTTGTAATATTTTGAACAACATCGTCTTATAATTGAATTTAATTTTGTATTTGATTGTAGTATTGTTGACTTTTTTTCTTATTTAAATTTTATCAGAATTTTATTTTACTTTTATTTTTATTTGATTTCGCTTTCGTCACTATCATCAATAAGAAAACCCGTAGAGTTGTTATCCGGGAACTTGTTCAAAAATACTGTAATGAAAGGAAAATAGGAGTTTGTCGCTAGGTATTTTACCAAATAGGACCGTCCAGTTCCTATAGAACTCATCACTAAAATACCCCTACGAGGGGATAGGGCTAAACGGAACGAAAAGGGTTTTCAAGATAGGAGTTTGTCGCTAATTTGACCAAATAGGATCGTCCATTTCCTATAGAACCTATTACTAAAATACTCCTACGGGGGGATAGGGCTAAGCAGAGCAAAAAGGGTTTTCCATGAGATGGAAAATTTAAACTATTAGCCTCACACGAGATTTGTGAATAAGTGATTGTTTGATAATGAGCAAAGAATGTCCGTCTTTCTGCCAAACAGGATGTATTAGTCTTTTTAGTCACGGTCCGAGATTCAAAGCCTAAAAAATTGGGTCGTGACAATCTAACCTTTATGATTTGGGTCAGATAGTCTGAATTGGTCGTATTCTCCAGACATATAAACGCCCCTAATTTTTAACACTTTCACTCATTAGCTGCAACATAATTATAAAAAAACCGACGCCACTACATTAAATATATTGTTTATATTTCAAAGCTATACCTAAATCCCAAGAACAAATCTAATAATAAAAGCCATGTTCTTATCAATCATGAACAAATTTTCAACACAAAAAAATAAAACAAAAGAGAAGAAGAAAAAAAAGAATTGGCCAAAAGATTTTAGTTAAGAAAAATAACAATCTCTTATCCAATTATGATGAGGGGGAGAATGATTAGGACTAAAATGTCAACTAATTTGATTAATTTGAGGTATGAAAAAGTATATGGTTTGAGAGGGAAGTGCACATGATGATGATGATGATGCATTTTAGTTATGTAGTAGGTGAGCTAGTTGGCAACCAATTGTTTGTCACATCCTCCTCCTTTTTAACTTCTTCTATGATACTCTTTGTCTTCTTTTTCTATTCATTAAATCAATCTTTTTAATATTACCTTGAGTTTGGTGCTACACTCAACACCACAAAAAAATATATATATATATATATAGCTATATATATATTTAGTGATATCCGACATTGGTTGGAGAGGAGAATATAATACCCGTTATAAGGGTGTGGAAACCTTCCCCTAGTAGACGCGTTTTAAACCTTTGAGGGGAATCCCGAGAGGAAAAGTCTAAAGAGGACAATATCTGCTAGCGGTGGGCTTGAGTTGTTATAAATGGTATTAGAGTCAGACACTGGACGATGTGTCAGCCTTCTCGCTGTTTCCCGAAAGGGGGTAGACACGAGGCGGTGTGATAGTAAGGACGTTGGGCCTCGAAGGGGGGTGGATTTGGTGGTGGTCCCACATCGACTGGAGAAAGGAACGAGTGCCAGGAAGGACGCTAGGCCCTGAAAGGGGGTGGATTGTGATGTCTCACATTGGTTGGGGAGGAGAGCAAAACACCCGTTATAAGGGTGTGGAAACCTTCCCCTAGTAGACGCGTTTTAAACCTTTGAGGGGAATCCCGAAAGGGAAAGCCCAAAGACGACAATATCTGCTAGTAGTGGGCTTGGGTTGTTACAAATGGTATTAAAGTCAGACACCGGACGATGTGTTAGCCTTCTCACTATTCCCCGAAGGGGGGTAAACACGAGGCAATGTGCCAGTGAAGATGTTGGGCCTCGAAGGGGGGTGGATTTGGTGGTGGTCCCACATCAACTGGAGAAAGGAATGAGAGCGAGCAAGGACGCTAGGCCTCGGAGGGAGGTGGATTGTGATGTCCTACATTGGTTGGAGAGGAAAACAAAACACCCTTTATAAAGGTGTGGAAACCTATCCCCTAATAGACGTGTTTTAAAACCCAAAAAAGACAATATCTGTTAGCGGTAGTATATATAATATGTATATATTTATATATATAAAAAAAGACAGATTATAATATTAAACAAAAATAATAATATTCAAAAACCATACGAAGAATTAAAATAAAATCATTGTCACATGCAAACCAAATATTTCAAAGTTTCAAGTTTCATTTTTTAAATCAAATCTTCATTAAAAAATTTCGTTAATGATTGGAAGGTCATGTGATAATACATCAATTTTTGTTTTAAATATCATGTCACTTTGATTTCACAAATGTAATAGTTCAAGCCCACCGCTATTAGATATTGTCCGCTTTGTTCCGTTACATATCGCCGTCATCCTCACAGTTTTAAAACGGGTATGCTAGGGAGAGATTTCTACACCCTTCTAAACAATGTTAATTCTCTTCCCCAACCGATGTGAGATCTTATAATCCAACCCCCCTTCGAGCCACAGCGTCCTCGCTAGCACTCGTTCCCTTCTCTAATCGATGTGGGACCTCCCAAATCTACTCCCCTTTGGGGCCAACGTCCTTATTAGCACACCGCCTCGTGCCCACTCCTTTGGGGTTCATCCTCCTCACTAGCATATCGCCCAATATCTGACTCTGATACTATTTGTAACGGAAGTGATAACAACATATTTAAAACCTTCCATTAATATTTTTGAAGTACATGCAAAAGTATTAAAGCATTGCCCAAGTTCATAAAAGAAATTTACCACATTTTCCCAATCTTAACAAGGTCATCATCAGTGTGGTGGGTCATTATGGGTAAAGTTGGCGTTCGTGTCCTCTTTCTTTTCCTCCCTTGTTCGTTATATTGCAACAGTGTTTGTCAAGATTGACCAAGTGTGGATATATATTAACACAAGTTCTTGTAAGAACACACAAAACAGCTTAATGGCCAACAAACCCACTCACTCCCCCAACACATCCCAGATGCGCCCATAGAATTAAACCCATCAACTTTGAATAATAATGTTCCTCACCCTCCAAATCCCTCGTCAACTATAAACCTCTTTCCCTTCTCCCCTGAAACTTCACAACCTTTCACCACCAAAAACGACTACAGATTTTCCAAATCCAGAACTCAAAACTTCAGAAGGTCAGCTCACGTTCAAATCAAACTTTTCTCTTAATTCTCTTAGTTTTTCTTCCAAAACTCCTCTTGAATTCTTTGTTTTGTAATCATTAGTGTTCTTTTGGGTTATCTTATTCTCCTTCATCCTGCTCATAGTCTCTTCTCTAGGCATGGAATGTGTGTAGTTTTTCACGAGATAGCTATTAGGATAACACCCATTTTCCAGTACTGAATCATCCAGAACTCAAAACTCAGAAGCTCAGCTCACATTCAAATCAAACTTTTCTCTTAATTCTCTTAGTTTTTCTTCCAAGGCTCCTCTTTGATTTCTTTGTTTTGTAATCATTTGTGTTCTTTTGGGTTACATCCTAAGATTATTGATTCTCCTCTTCCTGCTCATAGTCTCTTCTCTAGGCATGGATTTGTGTGTAGTTTTTCACGAGATAGCTATTAGGATAACACCCATTTTTCAGTACTGAATCATCCAAACTCAAAACTCAGAAGGTCAGCTCACATTCAAATCAAACTTTTCTCTTAATTCTCTTAGTTTTTCTTCTTAGTTTTTCTTCCAAGGCTCCTCTTTGATTTCTTTGTTTTGTAATCATTTGTGTTCTTTTGGGTTACATCCTAAGATTATTGATTCTCCTCTTCCTGCTCATAGTCTCTTCTCTAGGCATGGATTTTGGGTTACATCCTAAGATTATTGATTCTCCTCTTCCTGCTCATAGTCTCTTCTCTAGGCATGGATTTGTGTGTAGTTTTTCACGAGATAGCTATTAGGATAACACCCATTTTTCTCTTCTCTAGGCATGGATTTGTGTGTAGTTTTTCACGAGATAGCTATTAGGATAACACCCATTTTCCAGTACTGAATCATCCAGAACTCAAAACTCAGAAGGTCAGCTCACATTCAAATCAAACTTTTCTCTTAATTATCTTAGTTTTTCTTTCAAGGCTCCTCTTTGATTTCTTTGTTTTGCAATCATTTGTGTTCTTTTGGGTTACATCCTAAGATTATTGATTCTCCTCTTCCTGCTCATAGTCTCTTCTCTAGGCATGGATTTGTGTATAGTTTTTCACGAGATAGCTATTAGGATAACACCCATTTTCCATTACTGAATCATCCAGAACTTAAAACTTAGAAGGTCAGCTCACATTCAAATTAAACTTTTCTCCTAATTATCTTAGTTTTTCTTCCAAAGCTCCTCTTGATTTCTTTGGTTTGTAATCACTAGTGTTCTTTTGGGTTATTTTCTAATATTCTTGATTCTCCTTCTTCCTGCTCATAGAGTCTTCTCTAGGCATGGATTTGTGTGTAGTTTATCACGAGCTAGCTACTAGGATAACACCCATTTTCCCGAACTAAACCATGTGATTGTTTGTTTTACTTTATCCTATGAGTTTCTTTTGTTCATTGGGCAGAGACATGAATGGAGAGTGGTGGAATTATTGTAACTTGTAATAAGATTTGAAAAGCCCAAACTATCCTTAGAGAGTCAACATTTTTGGCTTTTTAATAATTGGGTTGATGGCTCTAACTTTTTCGAACTTTTCTGTCTCTCAGGCATAACAACAAACACCTGGTGTGCGTGTTACAGTGCATACAAGAAACAGAGAGATCAGATTCAGATCCAACAATGGAGGGCGAAGAAAACAAACCTGCAGATTCATGGTCAGACACAGAGAGCACAGGGAGCTCCAAACGAGTTGCCTTCAGCGGTCCGTTACCAGGACCTTCTGTCGCCTACAAAAGAACCAACAGTTACAGCAGCAGCACAAGAAGCACTATGAGAATCAAAGACGACGATCAGTACGTCGAGATTACCTTAGACGTTCGCGACGACTCAGTCTCGGTTCAGAACATCAAAGGAGGAGATTCAGAGACGGCAATGCTAGCGAGCCGATTGGAGACAAAACGCCCCACGCTAAGCTCTCAATTGTCGTTCAAATTGAAGCAAGTATCACAGGAACTGAAACGGATGACATCCTCCAAAAGCTTCAACAGAATCGACAGAACAAAATCTGGCGCAAGTCGTGCCCTAAATGGCCTCCGATTCATGACCAAAAGCGTCGGAAGCGAAGCCTGGTCAGAGATTGAGAATCGATTCAATGAACTCGCCATTAACGGAGAGCTTCCGAAGTCGTTGTTCGCAAGATGCATAGGTATATATATAAAACAACTACATCACAATTATTTTCTCAAATTTGAACAATGCTTGTGAATCTGACCAATCGAAGTTGTTGATTCGATGATGGATCAGGCATGAACGAGTCAAGCGAGTTCGCCGGCGAGTTATTCGAGGCGTTGGCTCGAAGAAGAAGCATAACTTCGACCTCCATAACCAAGGGGGAACTTCGTGAATTTTGGGAGCAAATTAGCGATGAAAGCTTCGATGCAAGGCTTCAAATCTTCTTCGATATGTAAGAATCAGTCTCTCTCTCTCTCTCTCTCTCTCTCTCTTCTCTGAATCTTCTCTCTCTAGAATGGCCATGGATTTGGAGATTCTTTGAAGCAGAACCTTCTCTTACAAAATGGTACGATCGTGCAGGGTGGACAAGAATGCCGATGGCCGCATTACCGGAAAAGAAGTCAAAGAGGTAATTGGAGGGAAGATAATTCATAATAATAATAATAACTGTAGAAATATTTTTTTATTTTTTATTTTTTATTTTTTTTATATAAGTTCAAAATATTTTTATTAATTTAATTTTTTTAATATTTTATTTCATTTATAATAAATATATTGGATTATAGGATTTTTTTTTTTTTTTTAAATATTTAAAAAAATCTTACTTATCTGTCTAAAATCCAGTAACTTGAGTCATAATACCAACACCAGTCGCAAATATTAAATATTTTTAATATTTTTTTAATAATCTTAAAAGTAAGGTACGATTACGTTCTGCCTAAAATCCAGTAACTTTCAAATATCAACTGAGTCATAATACTAACACCAGTCGCAAATATTAAATATTTTTAATATTTTTTTAATAATCTTAAAAGTAAGGTACGATTACGTTGGATTGTAACACTATTTTAGATTTGGTCGACTTGACCCAAAAAAATGTCAACCCTTAAATCGACCCGAATCTTTTTATTCTTAAAAAATTCAATACACTCCAACTGAAATATATATATATTTAACCCAACCCAAATCTAGGGTTGAGTAGTCTTAATTGGTTGGATTCTCTGATCATACGAGCATTCTAAAAAAAATTCTTCCCATTCTTAAATTATTATAAAATTTATAATATTATTAAAAAGAATTTGTAATATATATATATATATTTTTATTATTATTTTTTTTAATTTATTTTTTTTTTCAGATTATTGCATTAAGTGCTTCGGCGAATAAGTTATCAAAAATCCAAGACGACGCAGAAGAATATGCTGCTCTGATTATGGAAGAGTTGGACCCCGACAACCTCGGATATATCGAGGTATGTAAATAGTGATTTCAATGAACACGTCAATGATATTAAATAATATTTAAAAAAATACCTTTAAATATTTTAAAAACTTCAAAAATACCTTATTTATTTTTAAGAAAAAATTACATAAATACTCTTGTCGACGGGATGAAATCGTTAGTATCATGTTCAAAAATACTCATAAACTTTTAAAAATAACATTAAATAATTTAAATAACATTAAATAATTTAGAAATAATCTATGAAATATATATAGACGTTTTCCATCCACAAAAAAATAAATAAATAAATAAAAATTAAAACTTTTTTTATATAAGTTAAAAAATGTTATTGGTATTTTTAATATATATATATATATATTAATAAAAATTTAAAATTTAAAAGTTGATTACTATTAAAACTTTTTAAAATTTAATGATATTTTTCGACCATTTTTAATTAAAATTAATATATATATATATATATATATATATATATATATATATATATATATATTAATAAAAAAATTAAAATAAATTTAAAAATGGAGTATTATTAAAAAAATTAAAATCTAAGGATTTTTTTAAACACTAGTGTATTTTTTTTAATTAAATATATATATATATATATATTATTTTAAAATAAATTTTAATATATATATTATTTTAAAATAAATTTTAATATATATATATATATATTAATAAAAATAATTTAAAATAAATTTAAAAGTGGAGTATTATTAAAAAATTTAAAATTTAAAGGGTATTTTTGAAATGTTTTTTAATTAAAATTAATATATATATATATATATATATATTAATAAAAATATTTAAAAATAAATTTAAAAGTGGAGTATTATTAAAACTTTTTAAAATTTAAGGTATTTTTTAAACGTTTTTTAATTAAAATTAATATATATATTAATAAAAAAATTAAAATAAATTTAAAAGTCGAGTTTTATTAAAAAAAATTAAAATTTAAGGGTATTTTTTAAACGTTTTAATTAAAATTTATATATATAGATATATATATATTAATAAAAAAATTTAAAAGAAATTTAAAAGTGGAGTACTATTAAAACTTTTTGAAATTTAAGAGTATTTTTAATTTTTTTTCAATTAAAATTAATATATATATTAATAAATAAATTTAAAAGTAGAGTATTATTAAAACTTTTTAAAATTTAAGGGTATTTTTTAAATGTTTTTTAATTAAAATTAATATATATATATATATATATATATATATATAAATTAAATAAATTTAAAAGTTGAGTATTATTAAAACTTTTTAAACACTAGTGTATTTTTTAAAATTAAAATTAAATATAAAAATGGATTATTATTAAAACTTTTTAAAATTGAGGGATATATTTTTTTAATTAAGATTAATAAGGATATTTTTTTTGTTTTTATTTTTTAAATAAGGGTATTATTAAAAAAAAAAAATTGAAAATATATTTTTATTAACGTAGCATTTAGTAAAATTTTGATTCAGCTATACAATTTGGAAATGCTACTCCTGCAAGCGCCAAACCAAGCATCGGCCAGGAACCGCGTAACGGACAGCCGAGTGCTGAGCCAACTACTGAGCCAAAAGCTCGTCCCCACCAAGGAATACAACCCCATCAAGCGCACCTACCGCTCACTCCGCTACTTCGTTGAGGACAATCGGAAGCGCATTTGGATCTTCTCTCTATGGCTCGCCATTTGCGCCGCTCTTTTCGCCTGGAAGTTCGTCCAGTACCGCCGTCGGGCCGTCTTCCATGTCATGGGCTACTGCGTCACCACCGCCAAAGGCGCCGCTGAGACCCTTAAGTTCAATATGGCCATTGTTCTTCTCCCTGTTTGTAGGAATACCATTACTTGGCTCCGGAGTAAGACCAAGCTTGGCGCTGTTATCCCTTTTGATGACAATGTTAACTTCCATAAGGTACTGTTTATGTTTCCCATAAAGTGTTTGATGATTTGTCTCTGTGAAAAGTTGCTTGAGTTTTAGGTGGAAGATGATTGGTTTAGATCTTGTTTTGATCACTGAGTTTTATTGGGTCTTAGTTCTTAAATTTGTATGATCTAACCATTTTGATTCTTGGCTTCATTTTGCTTATAACAAATTGATAACATAGCTTTGAATCTGAGTATGTGATGGTGTAAGGGCCAAAGCCCACCGCTAATATATTATTCTCTTTAGGTTGTTTTTAAAACGAGTCTGTTAAGGAGATGTTTCCACACCCATATAAAGAATGCTTTGTTCGGGCCCAGCGTTCTAGCTAGTACTCATTCCCTTACCCAATCGATGTGGGAACCCCCCCCAATTCACCCTCTTCAGGCTCAACGTCCTTGCTGGCACACCCCTCGTGTCCACCCCCTTTGGGGCTTAGCCTCCTCGCTTACACATTGTCTGGTGTCTGGCTCTGATACCATTGGTAATGGTTCAAGGCCACTGTTGGTAAATATTGTCCTCTTAGAGCTTTCCCTTTCGGGCTTCCTCTCAAAGTTTTTAAAATGTGTCTGCTAGGGAGAAGTTTCCACACCTTATAAAGAATGTTTTGTTCTCCTCCTCCTCCGATTGGGGATCTCACAATCCACTCCCTTTCGGACCCAGCTTAAAGAATGTTTTGTTCTCCTCCCCAACTGATGTGGGATCTCACAATCTACCCTCCTTCAGGCCCAGCGTCTTTGTTGACGCTCGTTCCCTTTTCCAATTGATGTGGGACCCCAATCCCCCCCTTCGGGGTCCAACGTCCTTGCTGGCACACCCCTTGTGTTCACCTCCCTTCGGAGGTCAGCCTCCTCGCTGGCACATCGCCGGGTGTCTGGCTCTGGTATCATTTGTAACGGCCTAAGCCCACCACTCGCATATATTGTCCTCTTTGGTCCTTTTCTTTTGGGCTTCCCTTCAAGGTTTTTAAAACGTGTCTGCTAGAGAGAGGTTTCCACACCCTTATAAAAAAATGTTTTCTTTTTCCCTACCGATATGAGATTTCACAGACTCGGTGAGTAAGATTAACAACCCGTGAATAATATCTATTTGCATATGCTTGGTTTAGGTAATTGCTGTTGGCATAGCCATTGGGGTCCTTTTACATGCTGGAGCACATCTTACCTGCGACTTTCCAAAGCTACTCCATGCGACCGACGCTCAATATGAACCGATGAAGCCGTTTTTCGGTGAAGTACGACCGAATAACTATTGGTGGTTCGTGAAGGGGACGGAAGGGTGGACCGGGGTGGTGATGGTGGTGCTGATGATCATAGCATTCACCTTGGCTCAGCCATGGTTCCGCCGCAACCGCCTGAACCTCCCCAAAATCATCAAGAGACTCACAGGCTTCAATGCCTTCTGGTACTCTCACCATCTCTTTATCATTGTCTATGTCCTCTTCATCATCCATGGCTACTACCTCTATCTTTCCAAGAAATGGTACAAAAAAACGGTGAGCGTTCTCGTTCAATCGAACTAAAACACGTAGTGAACGACATCCCAATGACATTTTGTTTCATTGTCAATGACAGACGTGGATGTATCTAGCTGTCCCGGTTTTGATATACGCGTGTGAAAGATTGATTCGTGCGTTTCGGTCGGGATACAAAACAGTGAGGATCTCAAAGGTCTACACCCTTACTCTTTGCTTTTCGTTTGAAGTGCCTTGAACTATATGCTGATAGCAAGAAAACTCCCAGGTTGCTGTGTATCCTGGAAATGTTTTGGCATTGCAAATGTCAAAGCCTCATGGTTTTAAATACACAAGTGGGCAGTACATATTTGTGAACTGTTCTGCTATTTCTCCCTTTCAATGGTAAATCCTACATTCGTTGTCTGATCCGTGATCATCGTGATCGACCATGACGATTGGTTTGATCGGAATGAATGGACCTGATCAAGTTTTGTTGCAGGCATCCGTTCTCGATCACGTCTGCTCCAGGGGATGACTACTTGAGCATTCACATCCGGACTGTGGGAGACTGGACTTCACAGCTCAAGACCATTTTCTCTAAGGTGATTCTTTTTGTAGAATTATGTCGTTTTCGAAAGATTATAGAACAAAGAAATTTTCAGTGAACTTAGTGAGATCCCACGTCAATTGGAGAGGGGAACGAGTGCCAGCGAGGACGCTGGCCACGAAGGAGGTGAATTGTGAGACCCCACATCGGTTGGAGAGGGGAATGAGTGTTAGCAAGGATGTTGGGTCCCGAAAGGGGGTGGATTGTGAGATCCCACATCAGTTGTAGAGGGGAACGAGTGTCAGCGAGAACGCTGGGCCCTGAAAAGGGATGGATTGTGAGATCCCACATCGGTTGGAGAGGGGAACAAGTGTCAGCGAGACCACTGGGCCACGAAAGGGGGTGGATTGTGAGATCCCACATCGATTGGAGAGGGGAACAAAGGTCAATGAGGATGCTAGGCCCCGAAGAGGGTGGATTGTGAGATCCCACATCGGTTGGAGAAGAGAATGAGTGTCAGCAAGGACGCTAGGCCCCGAAGGAGGGTGGATTGTGAGATCTCACATTGGTTGGAGAGGGGAATGAGTATCAGTGAGGATGTTGGGCCCCGAAAGGGGGTGGATTGTGAGATCCCACATCGATTGGAGAGGAGAACGAGTGTCAGCGAGAACGCTGGGCCCTGAAAGGGGATTGATTGTGAGATCCCACATCTGTTGGAAAGGGGAACGAGTGTCAGCGAGGACGCTGGGCCTCGAAAGGGGGTGGATTGTGAGATCCCACATTTGTTAGAGAGGGGAACGAGTGTCAGTGAGGACGCTGGGCCCAAAGGGGAATGGATTGCGAGATCCCACATCTGTTAGAGAGGGGAACGAGTGTCAGTGAGGACGCTGGGCCCGAAGGGGAATGGATTGCGAGATCCCACATCGGTTGGAGAGGGGAACGAAACATTCTTTATAAGGGTGTGGAAACCTCTCTCTAGGAGATGCGTTTTAAAAACTTTGAGGGGTAGCCCGAAAGGAAAAGTTCACCGAGAACAATATCTATTAGCAATAGGTTTGGACTCTTACCGACATGATTCGTGAATATTTTGAAAAAAGGTTGCCTTATTCTGTCATCAGGTATGTCAGCCACCATCTGTTAATCAAAGTGGTCTTTTGAGGGCTGATATTGGCCAAAGCAGCAACAAAATCAGGTACTTATTTCAACAGCGCCTCTCAAACTTTCCTTTAAAACATCAATTTTTCTCACTTTAAAAATGGTACTCTAGGTTGCCAAGACTGTTGATAGACGGACCATACGGAGCTCCGGCGCAAGACTACAAACAATACGACGTTCTTCTTCTCGTGGGGCTGGGGATCGGCGCCACGCCACTGATCAGCATCGTCAAGGATGTACTCAACAACATCAAGGAACAAAAAGACATCGAAAATGGCATCGCCGATAAGCACGCCAAGCCTTTCGTCACAAAGCGAGCTTACTTCTACTGGGTGACAAGAGAGCAAGGCTCATTCGAATGGTTTAGAGGTGTCATGGATGAAGTCGCCGAGAACGACCGAGATAGAGTGATCGAGTTGCACAACTATTGCACTAGCGTTTACGAAGAGGGTGATGCTCGGTCCGCCCTCATTACCATGCTCCAAGATCTAAACCATGCCAAGAATGGCGTTGATATTGTGTCCGGGACTAGGGTGAAGACTCATTTTGCTAGACCGAACTGGCGTAATGTCCTTAAGCGTGTTGCTATAAATCACCCTGATCAAAGAGTTGGTAAGTCGTTACGGGAGATATTTCAAATAACATCGATGAACTTTGGATTATATTTCTACTTTGTTTCGGTCATTAACAGTCACGTCACGTAAACTCGACTAGAATTTATCTAATATCGGGTCGTAACGTGAATGCAGGGGTGTTTTACTGTGGAGCACAAGGGCTGGTAGGAGAGCTAAGGAGATTATCACAAGACTTCTCTAGGAAAACAACCACCAAATTTGATTTCCACAAGGAGAATTTTTAGAGAAATTTAAATATATATATATATATATATATATATATTTTTTTTTTTTTTTTTTTTTTTTTTTTTTTTTTTTTTTTTTTTTTTTTT